>NW_027605193.1:150115-195115 GCF_048128805.1 Centroberyx gerrardi
CTGACCTCGGTCAGCTGGGTGACTTCCTTCATGAGATGGATGTCCTCCTCTCCTTCTTTCCTGAGGATGGACCTCCACTCCTTTCCTGAGGATGGACCTCCTCTCCTTCTTTCCTGAGGATGGACCTCCTCTCACTTCTTTCCTGAAGGATGGACCTTCACTCCTTCTTTCCTGAGGATGGACTCTTCGACTCCTTCTTTCCTGAGGATGGACCTCCACTCCTTTCCTGAGGATGGACCTCCACTCCTTCTTTCCTGAGGATGGACCTCCTCTCCTTCTTTCCTGAGGATGGACCTCCTCTCCTTCTTTCCCTGAGGATGGACCTCCTCTCCTTCTTTCCTGAGGATGGACCTCCTCTCATTCTTCTGGGCGACTTCAACATCCAGCCGGAGAAACTGCAATCTCTGTCCTTCCTTAACTTTTTCCTCTTCCTTTGACCTCTCCCTCTCTCAATCTCCTCGACTCACGAGGCAGGAACCTGCTGGACCTGATCTACCACCAGATCCTGCTGGACCTGATCTACACCAGATCCTGCTGGACCTGATCTACACCAGATCCTGCTGCACCTGCAACCTCACTGTCACCCCTCTTCCTGTATCTGACCATCACTTTATAACCTTCTCCCTTCCCATCTCACCCCCACCTCCCATCTCACCCCCCACCTCCCATCTCACCCCCACTCCCATCTCACCCCCACCTCCCATCTCACCCCCACCTCCCATCTCACCCCCCACCTCCCATCTCACCCCCCCACCTCCCATCTCACCCCCACCTCCCATCTCACCCCCCACCTCCCATCTCACCCCCACCTCCCATCTCACCCCCCACTCTCCATCTCACCCCCCACCTCCCATCTCACCCCCACCTCCCATCTCACCCCCACCTCCCACCTCATCTCACCCCCCACCTCCCATCTCACCCCCACCTCCCATCTCACCCCCCACCTCCCATCTCACCCCCACCTCCCATCTCACCCCCCACCTCCCATCTCACCTCCCACTCACTCTGTCACCACTTATTTTATTTTATTTTTTGATTTAACCCTTTATTTAACCAGGTCGGTCCCGTTGAGATACAAAGACTTCTTTTTTCCAGGGAAGCCTGGCCAAGATCGCAGCATGAAGAGAGAAAAGTTGCAACATTAAAACAAACATTAAGACACAAAACATGCAATAAAATAAAAAACAGTTACAGCGTCACCACCGCTCATCCTGAAGACTCTCTCACCTTCCTCACTCTCTTCCTGTCCACTGAGGAGCCGTCCACTGCTCTCTCTCCTCCACTACTCTCTCTCCTCCACTACTCTCTCTCTCCACTACTCTCTCTCTCCTCCACTACTCTCTCTCCTCCTCTACTTTCTCTCCTCCACTACTCTCTCTCTTCCACTACTCTCTCTCTTCCACTACTCTCTCTCCTCCTCTACTCTCTCTCCTCTCCTCCACTACTCTCTCTCCTCCTCTCCTCTCTCTCCTCTCCTCCACTACTCTCTCTCCTCCTCTACTCTCTCTCCTCTCCTCCACTACTCTCTCTCCTCCTCTACTCTCTCTCCCTCTCCACTACACTCTCTCCTCCTCTACTCTCTATCACTCTCCTCCACTACACTCTCTCTCCTCCTCTACTCTCTCTCCTCTCCTCCACTACTCTCTCTCCTCCACTACTCTCTCTCCTCCTCTACTCTCTCTCCTCTCCTCCACTACTCCTCTCTCCTCCACTACTCTCTCTCCTCTCTCCTCCACTACTCTCTCCTCCACTACTCTCTCCTCTCTCTCCTCCACTACTCTCTCCCTCCACTACTCTCTCCTCTCTCTCCTCCACTACTCTCTCCTCCACTACTCTCTCTCCTCACTCTCACTCCTCTACTCTCTCTACCTCTCCTCCACTACTCTCTCTCCTCCACTACTCTCTCTCCTCCTCTACTCTCTCTCCTCTCCTCCACTACTCTCTCTCCTCTCTCTCCTCCACTACTCTCCTCCTACCTCTACTCTCTCTCCTCTCCCCACTACTCTCTCTCCTCCTCTACTCTCTCTCCTCTACCTCCACTACTCACTCTCCTCCACTACTCTCTCTCCTCTCTCTCCTCCACTACTCTCTCTCCTCCTCTACTCTCTCTCCTCTCCTCACTACTCCTCTCTCCTCCACTACTCTCTCTCCACTCTCTCCTCCACTACTCTCTCTCCTCCTCTACTCTCTCCTCCCCACTACTCTCTCTCCCACTACTCTCTCTCCTCCACTACTCTCTCTCCTCCTCTAACTCTCTCTCCACTCTCCACTACTCTCTCTCCTCCACTACTCTCTCTCCTCTCTCTCCTCCACTACTCTCTCTACATCTCTCCTCTCCTCCACTACTCTCTCTCCTCTCCTCCACTACTCTCTCTCCTCCTCTACTCTCTCTCCTCCTCTACTCTCTCTCTCCTCTCCTCCACTACTCTCTCTCCTCACACTACTCTCTCTCCTCTCTCTCCTCCTCATACGTCTCTCTCCTCTCCTCCACTACTCTCTCCTCCTCTACTCTCTCCTCCTCCTCTACTCTCTCCTCTCTCTCCTAACACTACTCTCTCTCCTCCTCTCCTCTCTCTCCTCTCTCTCCTCCACTACTCTCTCTCCTCATCTCTCCTATACTACTCTCACTCCTCCTCTACTCTCTCTCCTCTACTACTCTCTCTCCCCTCTCTCCTCCACTACTCTCTCTCCTCCACTACTCTCTCTCCTCCTCTACTCTCTCCTCTCTCTCCTCCACTACTCTCTCTTCACTCTCTCCTCCACTACTCTCTCTCCTCCTCTACTCTCTCCTCTTTCTCCTCTACTCTCTCCTCTTCTCCTCCTCTCCTCTCTCTCCTCCACTACTCTCTCTCCTCTCTCCTCCTCCACTACTCTCTCTCCTCTCTTCCCTCTACTCTCTCTCCTCTCTCTCCTCCACTACTCTCTCTCCTCCACTACTCTCTCTCCTCCTCTACTCTCTCTCCTCTCTCTGCTCCACTACTCTCATCTCCTCCACTACTCTCTCTCTCCTCCTCTACTCTCTCTCTCCTCTACTCTCTCTCTCCTCCTCTACTCTCTCTCTCACTCTCTCTTCCACTACTCTCTCTCTCCTCACTACTCTCTCTCCTCCACTACTCTCCTCTCCTCCACTACTCTCTCTCCTCCTCTACTCTCTCTCTCTCCTCTCTCCTCCACTACTCTCTCTCCTCCACTACTCTCTCTACTCTCTCTCCTCCACTACTCTCTCTCCTCCTCTACTCTCTCTCCTCCTCTACTCTCTCTCCTCCTCTCCCCCACTACTCTCTCTCCTCCACTACTCTCTCTCCTCTCTCTCCCTCCACTACTCTCTCCTCCACTACTCTCTCCTCCCACTACTCTCTCCTCTCTCTCCTCCACTACTCTCTCTCCTCCACTACTCTCTCTCCTCTCTCTCCTCCTCTACTCTCTCTCCTCTCCTCCACTACTCTCTCTCCTCCACTACTCTCTCCCTCTCTCTCCTCCACTACTCTCACTCCTCCTCTACTCTCTCTCCTCCACTACTCTCTCTCCTCTCCCTCCACTACTCTCTCTCCTCCTCTACTCTCTCTCCTCTCCCTCCACTACTCTCCTCTCTCATCCTCCACTACTCTCTCTCCTCCTCTAACTCTCTCTCCTCTCTCTCCTCCACTACTCTCACTCCTCCCTCTACTCTCTCTCCTCCTACTACTCTCTCTCCCTCCTCTACTACCTCTCTCCTCTGCTCCACTACTCTCTCTCCTCCACTACTCTCTCTCCTCCTCTACTCTCTCTCCTCTCTCTCCTCCACTACTCTCTCTCCTCCACTACTCTCTCTCACTCCACTACTCTCTCTCCTCTCTCTCCTCCACTACTCTCTCTCCTCCTCTACTCTCTCTCCTCCACTACTCTCTCTCCTCCACTACTCTCTCTCCTCTCTCTCCTCCACTACTCTCTCTCACTCTCTCCTCTCCTCCACTACTCTCTCTCCTCTCCTCCACTACTCTCTCTCCTCCTCTACTCTCTCTCTCTCCTCTACTCTCTCTCTCCTCTCTCTCCACTACTCTCTCTCCTCCACTACTCTCTCTCCTCTCTCTCCTCCTCTACTCTCTCTCCTCTCCTCCACTACCTCCCTCTCCTCCTCTACTCTCTCTCTCCTCCTCTACTCTCTCCTCTCTCTCTCCTACACTACTCTCTCTCCTCCTCTCCTCTCTCTCCCTCCACTACTCTCTCTCCTCTCTCTCCTATACTACTCTCACTCCTCCTCTACTCTCTCTCCTCTACTACCTCTCTCTCCCCTCTCTCCTCCACTACTCTCTCTCCTCCACTACTCTCTCTCCTCCTCTACTCTCTCCTCTCTCTCCTCCACTACTCTCTCTTCACTCTCTCCTCCACTACTCTCTCTCTCCTCTACTCTCTCTCTCCTCTTTCTCCTCTACTCTCTCCTCTCTCTCCTCTCCTCTCTCTCCTCCACTACTCTCTCTCCTCTCTCCTCTCCACTACTCTCTCTCCTCTCTCTCCTCTACTCTCTCTCCTCTCTCTCCTCCACTACTCTCTCTCCTCCACTACTCTCTCTCCTCCACTACTCTCTCTCCTCTCTCTCCTCCACTACTCTCTCTCCCTCTTTTTGGACTCTTCTCATCCCCTGGCGCCACAATGGTGGAACAAGCTCCGCCCCACTTCTGTCAGAAACGGTCGAATCACTGCCCATCTTTCGGCGGAGACTAAAGACACATCTCTTCAGGTTACACCTGGACCCTTCTTCAACTAACCTTCCTTCTTACCCTTCTTTAAACTTAAAAAATAAATAAATAAATAAAAATAAAAATTCAACAAATACTACTTATTCCTATTAAAAGGCTTAGCTGATGAAGACTGTGATGCACAGTTGGTTTCACTACTGTTGACAAAATGTACTATTGTAAGTCGCTTTGGACAAAAGCGTCTGCTGAATGACATCATGTGATGTGATGTAATGTGATGTAATGTAATGTGATGTGATGTGATGTACTGTAATGTAATGTAATGTAATGTGATGTAATGTTACTGTGTGTTTTCATCAGGATGGAGAGAATTAAATCTCGACAGCAGAAGTTCCGCAGAGGAAAAGAGAGACTGCTGAGTTTGACCCAAGACAGCTTCCATACTGATGGTCTGTCTGTCTGCCTGCCTGTCTGTCTGTCTGCCTGTCTGTCTGCCTGCCTGTCTGTCGTTGCCTGCCTGTCTGTCTGCCTGTCTGTCTGTCTGTCTGTCTAGTCCATATTGTTGCCATGGCAATGCTTTGAACATGTAGCTGTCAATCAGAATTGGAGAGTCACATGTGCGTTTGTGTGGGTGTGTAGGTCAGGAGAACAGGAAGGGGCGGACCCCAGAAGGAGTGGTGGAGACCCTGGGTAAACCACGCCTCCAGTGAGTCACATGACATCTGGACATCATCACCACAGTTGATCCAAACTGCTTTTTACAAAACACATTCAAAGTTATTGTTAACTACGCAGGCACACACACACACACACACACACACACACACACACACGCTCCCGTCGCACCACTAAAAACAACTGACTGGACTCAAATGAATCACATGATTCACTGTTGACAGTTTTCACATCAAAATGAAATTGTCTGTCTGCCTGTCTGTCTTACTGCTGTCTGTCTTACTGCCTGTCCCTCCCTCCCAGTGGTGAGGAGTGGGTAACTACTACCTGTTTGAGACGGACAGTGAGGAAGAGGAGGAGGAGATGAAGGAGGAAGAGGAGAAGAAGGAGGAGGAGCTTCCTGAGAAGTCAGCCTTCCAGGTGAGATCACACAGTCCCATTTCCTTGGAAACAGTATTGTTGCCGGGTAACCATCGGTGTGTGTTAGGAAAAGAGAAAAAGAAGCATGACATATCTGGAAGAATCAGAACAGAATCAGAGCGGGGAAAACCCAAACCTGCAGTGATGTTTGCTGACTCCTGGTGGCTCTGAGCGACTGGAGGAGGAGGAACATGAGTCAGAGTGATTCTGTTCACATACCGTCTGTCATGGAGCAGCTGTAGGAGCATCTGGTGGCTCTGAGCGACTGGAGGAGGAGGAACATGAGTCAGAGTGATTCTGTTCACACCGTCTGTCATGGAGCAGCTGTAGGAGCATCTGGTGGCTCTGAGTGACTGGAGGAGGAGGAACATGAGTCAGAGTGATTCTGTTCACAGAGCAGCTGTAGGAGCATCTGGGGGCGATGATGCATCAAACTGGGCAGAGCCAAACCCTCGTCTGACCTCTGTCTCTGAAGGAGATCCTTGTGTATTGTAGGATTTGTTGAGGATATCAGTTTGTCAAGTGATTGAAACAAGGATTTTACAGAAAAGATGGGTGTACATTGATGGATGGATATAAGAATCTCGGTAATATATTCATTTTAATACATGCAATCCTGCCTGCAAGACTAGTTGTTTTCATAACGGTATGGGTGGTATCGATTCCCAAACATTTAAAGCTAGAAGTAGAAAGTGTGCCTCTGCAATCTAGATCATTAACTGGAAAGCTTTCCAGTTTTGAGAAGTTTAAACTGTATCCTGAAAAAGTGCCAAATCCATGTAGCGTGTGCACGGTGCCTGGGGAAAACAACATGTTTGGATATATGTAGCAGCCGGTCATCTGCATACAAAGATACTCAGTGCTCAATGCGCTTCTATGAACTCCACTGAGGGACTGTGAGGCCTTAAAGGATAACACCAGTGTCATTTTAGTTTTTTTTGTTATTGTCCATGAAAAGTTTAAACCCAGCCATGTATTTTCCAGTCAGAATTTGCTACTGTCTGTTCTACTGCAGGTTTGAAGTCATAGACCTCCATTGTTTTTGTCCATGAGACAAAGTGCTGCCTTAACACAGTCTTCTGCTTGCCTGTCTGTCTGTCTACCTGCCTGTCTGTCTGTCTACCTGCCTGTCTGTCTGTCTACCTGCCTGTCTGTCTGTCTACCTGTCAGTTTGTGTACCATGCCTGGATAACAGACTCCAGAACAGCGATGAGAGCTCGCAGAAACCAAAAGAAACTCTGGAATAAAAACTCCTCTGGACGGAGGAGCAGGAGGGAGGAGCAGAGAGGAGGTGAGTAGGAGGAGGAGGGAGGAGGTGAGGAGGAGCAGAGAGGAGGTGAGGAGGAGCAGAGAGGAGGTGAGGAGGACGGAGGAGGTGAGGAGGAGGAGGTGAGGAGGACGAGGGAGGTGAGGAGGAGGTGAGCTGGAGGACGGAGGAGGGAGGAGGTGAGGAGATCACATGTCTTGGTCTGTCTGGGTAAGCGTCTTCAGGCTACTCTTAACCAAGTTCTCTTAAATAATTTAGGAGTTCAGAATATTCTTAAGACATAAAAACATTTATGCGTAGGTCTCAGTCTAATTTTTAAAAGTACTATTCAATTTGCGTCACTTTCAGAATTTTCTGAAACTGAAGACCACATTTTCCCTCTGAGCAACTTTATACATATGGTGACATTTTACTGACCAGAACAACCTGGAAGATATAAATATGGAACCGTGTCCTCCATAACATCGCCATGGTAACATGGACAACAGAATCACTATAGCAACAGCCATGGAGCAGGACAGGAAGCCCTTGGTTAGATCTCGCTATCTAATGAACTAAAAAACCAACTAACAAACCAACTAACAAACTATAACTCCTCCCACTCTGTCAGCAGCTGGAGCCATAGAAGTGGTGGAGGAGAGAGAGGAGGAGAGAGAGGAGGAAAGAGAAGAGGAGAGAGAGGTGGAAAGAGAAGAGGAGAGAGAGGAGGAGAGAGAGGAGGGACCAGGTAGGAGGCCTAAACAAAATCTGGACTTAAACAGAGCCAGCAGGGCCTGTTATCCCTTTCTTAGAGCTGATTGGTTTTAAAGTTTATTATATTCTTCAATTTTTTGATATACAGTTTTTATTATTATGATGATGATGATTATGATTATTTTTATTAGTAGTAGTAATAGTATGTGTTTGACTTGATATTCACATCCAGTTTCTGGAGTTTCAATACAGACAGACACTGTTTATCTGCTCGAATTTTACTGTTTTAAAAGGATGGAGAAACTCACAGTGTGTTATGGTGTGTTGTGTGTGTGTGTGTTATGTGTGTGTGTGGTGTGTGTGTATGTGTATGTATGTGTATGTCAGACACCGTGTTGCGTCGGTTCTCCAACACGATGCGGTTCTGCTTGGTTCTGCTGTCGGCTCTGCTGGACTCTCTGACTGCCTGGCTCAGTGGTCTGTGTCAGGAACACATCCACATCTCCACCGTCCTCCACATCGAGCGCTGCATGCTGACGCAGCAGGCCAAACAGGTACGCACTGTGGCTAGACAGGTACGCACTGTGGCTAGACAGGTACGCACTGTGGCTAGACAGGTACGCACTGTGGCCAAACAGGTACGCACTGTGGCTAGACAGGTACGCACTGTGGCTAGACAGGTACGCACTGTGGCTAGACAGGTACGCACTGTGGCTAGACAGGTACGCACTGTGGCTAGACAGGTACGCACTGTGGCCAAACAGGTATGCACTGTGGCTAGACAGGTACGCACTGTGGCTAGACAGGTATGCACTCTATGGCTAAACGGGTACGCACTCTGTGGCTAAACGGGTACGCACTCTGTGGCTAAACGGGTACGCACTCTGTGACTAAACGGGTACGCACTCTGTGACTAAACGCGTACGCACTGTGACTAAACAGGTACACACTCTGTGGCTAAACAGGTACGCACTCTGTGATTAAACGCATACGCACTGTGACTAAACAGGTACACACTCTGTGGCTAAACAGGTACACACTCTGTGGCTAAACGCGTATGCACTCTGTGACTAAACAGGTACGCACTGTGGCTAAACGGGTACACACTCTGTGGCTAAAAAGGTACACACTCTGTGGCTAAACAGGTACACACTCTGTGGCTAAAAAGGTACACACTCTGTGGCTAAACAGGTACACACTCTGTGACTAAACAGGTACACACTCTGTGACTAAACAGGTACGCACTGTGGCTAAACAGGTACACACTCTGTGGCTAAAAAGGTACACACTCTGTGACTAAACAGGTACACACTCTGTGACTAAACAGGTACACACTCTGTGACTAAACAGGTACACACTGTGGCTAAACAGGTCTGTACAGTGATGACCCACTCGTTCATTCATACGCTCAAGAACTACATTTCTCATACACACATTCCCGTACCGCCATTTTTTTTTTGCGACCTTAGCCTATATCAAAAACCTTAATGGTGTTTGCATCCAAGAAGCTGGCAGGACGTCCGGCATGCCAAAGTCCACGTTTCACATGTTTCACATGTTCCACATGTTGCGTGATAGAATTGTTGAGTCTGTGATTGGGGAGCAAGCTGGAAATTAACGTCTGTCCAAAATGATTTTAGCCGTCCTTTGGATTTCCTTCTAGTGGATCCTTGACTGGTTAGATATTTTTTTGGCTCTGATCAGATGTGATCAGTTGATACTACTGAACAGATGACAGATGGACGCTGACTGAAGGGGAAATTGTGCACACCGGTAACTATTTCCTGTTGGGGGGATATATTGTATATAAGAATGCTGAACGGAGGTTGTGACTTAATTTTTGGGTTGAACTTTGGATGTTAACTTTGGGAACTTGTAAATATACCTTGGGAAATACATTTATGGAGTTTCACTTTGATGATATTTTACACTGAACCATTTCTAATTTCAGTACACTATTAACTTGCATTGAATACTATTGTTACTACTAATCAGTGAAATCAGCTGGTGTAGTGTTTGGTTGGAATGAAAACCTGCAGACTCTCGGCCCTCCATGGCAAATGGTTACCTGTCTCTGGCCTAAAGATTCATCACTCCAGATTAAATGTTTGGAGACCCGGATGGGAACAAAGCTGGTGAGATGCAGGAGGATCGTGGAGGTGAAACCCTAACCCTAACCCCGGAGAAACTCCACAGACACTGAAGCCTCCAGGTTTCTCAGCAGGTTCCTCTGAGCAGACCGTGAGAGTTTGAATCAAGCTGGAAAGACTTCAAGGACAAGTGTGGACAAGAGGCTCCAACTATTATGGCTGTTATAGTCAGTCTAGCTAGAGCCCCATACTGCATGAACCAGAGAGCTGCAAGAATCCACAAGATCACGCAGGAGTTGAAGACCCAGAAGAAACAGAACAGGGAGGCAGTGAGGAACAGAAACCCCCTTCTTCAAAGCTGAGGGCATCTTGAGGAAGAGACTGAAAGAGGAGAACCATGAAGCATACTGCCTTCACAGCAAATCCCTTTGGTTTCAGAAAGAAGCTGCGAGGACAGAAGCATCCGGAGGAGCCTGACAAGCAGAAGGATTCGGGACAGTGCAATATCTTGATAGACCTCCACCAACCACACGAACACCACAAGTTCAGATGAACTCCTGAAAGAAGTGCAGGATGTTGTGAGGAAGGCAAATTGAAGCTCTGGTCTGTAAGAACTGAAGCATCAAGAGTTTCTAGAAGACACTGAGGAGAAGTATGGTTGTGCTGCATTAGAGGTTCACTGAAGGTGTTTGGACTCCAAGAGGATAGTTCCCAGCATGCTCTCTGTGTTCAATGAGAGGGAGGTGGCAGTTTGAAAAAAGAGGAATAGTGTGAACATGCTGTTATATGTTTGTTCCTAAAGAGGCGGGCTTTAACACAACAACCACCAATCAGTTTCAACAGATCAGAAGATCTTCCCTCCTCACTTGCTGTTAGTTTGTTTACTACAGCGAGAGTCCATGTTGATAATTTGTTTGTTTGTTTGTTTCCAGGGTAACGTGCCCTCTAGAGAGGCAATTCATGTTTACTACCAACAGCAGATGTTGAAGACCTCCAGGGAGTCAGGTTTGGACTACAGTACCCATGAGGCCGAGGGGCAAGCAGACTACAGCTCTCTAGGTGCCGAGGAGCAGAGCTCAGCTTGGCATCTCGTAGCAGAGAGAGGAAGGGAGGAGGAAGAGGAGCAAGAGGAGGACAAGACTGCTGAGGCAGCTGGAGCAGCAGCAGAGGACAATGCTACAGAAAGACAAACAGGAAGAGGAAGTCCAGAAGCAGGAAGTGGAGCGGCTGTCGGCCCAGCAGCAGCGCAGGAGACAGCAGAGACAGAATCCGCAGGAGATGAGACGTCTGCAGCAGAAACACCTCACCAGCTCCACACCGAGACACGGAGGCTCGCAGATAGACCAGAGACTGTGTTAGGAGGAGATGTCCCCGCTGCAGAGACACAGACAGATCCACAGACAGATCCACAGACAGATCCACCTCAGACCCTGTCAGCCCATACAGAGACAGTATCAGCAGCAGAGTCAGCTGCAGTTACACCACAGACAGTATTAGACGTCCCAGTAGACTTTAGACCAGAAACAGAGACAGAAGTCTCTGAACAAACTGCACATACAGAGACAGTAACAGCTGGAGATGGAAGGTCAGAAACAGAGACAGTATTAGGTGGAGATGTTCCAGCAGATATAGACACTGAAACAGAAACAGAGACAGTATTAGGTGGAGATGTTCCAGCAGATATAGACACTGAAACAGAAACAGAGACAGTATTAGGTGGAGATGTTCCAGCAGATATAGACACTGAAACAGAAACAGAGACAGTATTAGGAGAAGACCCAGCTTTAGGTGTTAAACCAGAGATCGTAACAGCAGAAGATGACCCAGCAGTAGATTTCCCAAAATGCCCAGTGGCTAAAACCAGTCAACGACCGCGCCCCAAACTCTACAGGATGGAGAGAATTGAATTCTCTTCTTCCTCCTCGTCTTCCTCAGTGGAAGAAAGGATCAGTAGAACAGACAGGTAAGGAAATCACTTCTCTCTCTCTCTCTGTCTCTCAGAGTGTTTTAGAGTAGAGACAAGGGCTAAAGACAAGACAGTTTACTTTCTCTCTCTCTCTCTCTCTCTCTCTCTCTCTCTCTCTCTCTCTCTCTCTCTCTCTCTCTCTCTCTCCAGTCAGTGTACAGCTCCATTTTCTCGTCAGGAAACCTCGGACAGTGTCGGTGAATCTTCCCAGCAGCCTCTTCCTGACTCTGAACACACAGAAACAGAAACAGACACTCAGCACACACACACACACACCTTCACCAGCGCCTCCTCCCCCTCCTCCCCCCTCCTCCCCCCCGGCGAGGCGGACATCCCCCCCTCCTACAGCCTCGCTTTGGGCCTGGACGTCCAAGAGGAGGGGGGGGATGAGGGGGGGAGGGGGGCGGGGCCGTCCGGGTTCTTCAGGAAGCGGCTGTTCGTTCGGGTGCCTGACTTCCTGTCTGAGCCCACCTCCACTTCCTGCCCCCCCCCCTCTCGCACTCAGGAGCTGACAGCCAGTGAGCTGCTGAGGAACAGGTAACACACACACACACACACACACACACACACACACAGAGACAGTGGAATGTGATTAATCTGTTTTCAGTTGTGAAGCTCAGTGTTTGTTTTCCAGAACTTTCTATGACGAGGAGTTGGAAGCATCAGATCATTTCTATGGCAACCAGCCCCAGCTGCTGCAGCTGTGTTACGCCCTGTACAACATCCTTGTTGCTAGGTAACCCAGTCATTTCATCTCTGGTTGCTAGGTGACTTAACGTCTCCTGTAGTCTAGTGTTGTATTGTTTGCTGTCAGTTGATATAATGTATTGTTTGCTGTCAGTTGATATGAAGCTGTTCATGTCACTGTGATGAAGGATCAGTGCAGAATATTCTGTCACTCTGACTGAAGACTGAAGACGGATCAGACAAACTGAACTGAACTGATGAGATGAAGTGTTCCAGTTCCAGATCCAGTGAAGCTCAGACATGATCATGACGTGTGGACTGAAGCTCAGACATGATCATGACGTGTGGACTGAAGCTCAGACATGATCATGACGTGTGGAGTGAAGCTCAGACATGATCATGACGTGTGGAGTGAAGCTCAGACATGATCATGACGTGTGGACTGAAGCTCAGACATGATCATGACATGTGGAGTGAAGCTCAGACATGATCATGACGTGTGGACTGAAGCTCAGACATGATCATGACATGTGGAGTGAAGCTCAGACATGATCATGACGTGTGGAGTGAAGCTCAGACATGATCATGACGTGTGGAGTGAAGCTCAGACATGATCATGACGTGTGGAGTGAAGCTCAGACATGATCATGACGTGTGGAGTGAAGCTCAGACATGATCATGACGTGTGGAGTGAAGCTCAAGCTCAGACATGATCATGACATGTGGACTGAAGCTCAGACATGATCATGACGTGTGGACTGAAGCTCAGACATGATCATGACATGTGGAGTGAAGCTCAGACATGATCATGACGTGTGGACTGAAGCTCAGACATGATCATGACGTGTGGACTGAAGCTCAGACATGATCATGACGTGTGGAGTGAAGCTCAGACATGATCATGACATGTGGAGTGAAGCTCAGACATGATCATGACGTGTGGAGTGAAGCTCAGACATGATCATGACGTGTGGAGTGAAGCTCAGACATGATCATGACGTGTGGAGTGAAGCTCAGACATGATCATGACATGTGGAGTGAAGCTCAGACATGATCATGACGTGTGGAGTGAAGCTCAAGCTCAGACATGATCATGACGTGTGGAGTGAAGCTCAAGCTCAGACATGATCATGACATGTGGACTGAAGCTCAGACATGATCATGACATGTGGAGTGAAGCTCAGACATGATCATGACATGTTTCACCCTGCAGTCACGCAGCGTTATTCAGCTCCACATGAGTTTGTATGGAACCGGTTCTCATGTCGCTGGAGGCTGCTGGAGGTTTTTGCTGCTGGTTCTGTGTTTCATGGAGTTACATCACTCTGACGAGGAAACACAGCTAGCAGGCGCTAATGAGGCAGAATGAATCGAAAAGAGAAAAATGTCAGTTCTTTGTCAGATGTTTATTCCTGAAGGAGCTTTGATTGGATGGAATCAACTTCTTCATTTTGCAGTTGCCAGGCGGAAACAAAATCACATCAGTAGGGAAACGATGAAGCATTGAAATCTGATTGGCTGTTGTCCCCCCCCCCCCCCCCCCCCAGGTCGGAGACAGTGTGTTATCTGGTCATAGTCTTGAACCACATGGTTTCTGCCAGCTGTCTGACGCTGGTTCTTCCTGTTCTGGTGTTCCTCTGGGCGATGCTGTCCGTCCCTCGACCCAGCAAGACCTTCTGGATGACAGCTATCATCTACACTGAGGTGCACACACACACACACACACACACACACAGAAGGACCTCTGGATGGTTGTACTGGACAGGATGGGGTTCTGGAGGAATGCAAATTAAAAATAAAGTGAATTGCCTGTCTCTCTTCCTGTCTGTCTGTCTCTCTGTCTGTCTACCTGTCTGTCTCTCCAGGTTACCATAGTGATCAAGTATTTCTTCCAGTTTGGTTTCTTTCCGTTCAACCAGAAGTTGGAGTTGGAGCGTTCCAAACCTTTTCATCCTCCGAACATCCTGGGAGTGGAGAAGAAGGAGGGATACGTTCTGTACGACCTGCTGCAGCTGCTGGCTCTATTCTACCATAGATCTATACTGAAGGTACCTAACTCTATTCTACATAGATCTATAACTCTATTCTACCACAGATCTATACTGAAGGTACCTAACTCAATTCTACATAGATCTATAACTCTATTCTACCGTAGATCTATACTGAAGGTACCTAACTCTATTCTACATAGATCTATAACTCTATTCTACCATAGATCTATACTGAAGGTACCTAACTCTATTCTACATAGATCTATAACTCTATTCTACCACAGATCTATACTGAAGGTACCTAACTCTATTCTACATAGATCTATAACTCTATTCTACCGTAGATCTATACTGAAGGTTCCTAACTCTATTCTACATAGAGTTATAACTCTATTCTACATAGAGCTATACTGAAGGTACCTACCGTATTTCCTCTAATATTGGCCCGGGCCTTTATTTACCTCAACTGCAGGGGGTACCAGGCCTTTATTGGAAGCAGCTTATATTAGAGACAGGCCTTTATTTCTAATTCCCTCTGTTTGATAAGTATATTTGCTCATATTTTAGTACGAAGCCTCCTTGTTTTCCGATCCGCCGGCCGAGCCGTCTTGTGGCACTTGTACGTTAATACAAACTACAGTTACATTATATAACTACAAACTACAGTTACATTATATAACTACAAACTACAGTTACATTATATAACTACAAACTACAGTTATATTATATAACTACAAACTACAGTTACATTATATAACAGGCACCAGGAGTTTACTGGTATCCACCTTGTTTTTTCCTTTGTTTTTTCCC
Organism: Centroberyx gerrardi; assembly: GCF_048128805.1. Classification (NCBI taxonomy): domain Eukaryota; kingdom Metazoa; phylum Chordata; class Actinopteri; order Beryciformes; family Berycidae; genus Centroberyx; species Centroberyx gerrardi. Next base: position 165,391 of record NW_027605193.1, read on the forward strand.
CCGGCCATTATTGGAGACCCGGCTTTTAATCGGCCACTATTAGAGGAAATACGGTAACTCTATTCTACATAGATCTATACTGAAGGTACCTAACTCTATTCTACATAGATCTATACTGAAGGTACCTAACTCTATTCTACATACTGTAGATCTATATAGATACAGTACATACAAACACACACACACTCTGTTTATGTATAAATAAAATATTAATATATAGATGTAGCATTAAGGTCAGACTGGATGACCTGAACTACTGGCCTTATTCTATAATGGAGCTATACTGAAGGTATATCAATATATCACACACACACACACACACACACACTGTTTGAGGAGATTTACACCAGTTAGAGTTCATGCTTCGTTCTGTGACTCCGCCCCCCTCGCCAGTGCCACGGGCTGTGGGACCAGACTGTTACCACGGAGACCAACTCCCCCTGTCACCATGACAACCAGGCTGACTCCTCACCCCGCCCCACCAACACTGACGAGGTGGACACTGCTACCCACAATGCTCTGCGGCGGCGCTCCAGTCGACAGACTCGCTCCAGCTCCACCCGCCTGCGCTCTCCTGCAGGTAGAAAACTAACACACCCAAACTAACACCAAACATCCTCATTTTAATATTCTGCATATATTCATGTATTTTCATAATGTATATACTGATATCTTTATATTTTATATTTTATTGTTTATTATTTTGTTTATATAAACTTTAACTTTTATTGAAGACATAACTGACACCAGCTCATGTTTATAGAACCACATGTACTTTCTATTTTGTTGCTTTATTGTTCAATAACACATGCAAGCTAACACACCGCTTAGAAGATAGGTGCTGTTCATTAGTGTGTGTGTGTGTGTGTGTGTGTGTGTGTGTGTGCAGGCAGTGTGTGTTCCAGTGTTAAGCAGCCCAGTAGGATGGACCTTGTGCTGGAGAAACTTAGAGAAATTTTCATCAGAGCCAAGAAGCACACAGTTAGCAGGTAGGTTAACACACATGCACATATATATGAGTTACCACACACACACACACACACACACACACACATACACATATATATATATATATATAAATATATGTGTGTATATATATATATGTGTATATATATATGTATACTGTGTATGTTATTATAAATGTGTACATTTCCTGTGAGTGGAAAACACTCTCACAGTCCTGTCACTATGTTTTGTTGTGGATATGATGGAGAAGTGCTAGGGGAAGATAGAGTTGAGTCTCTCTCTCTCTCTCTCTCTCCGTCTCTCTCTCTCTCTGTCAGGTCCATGTCTCTCTATCGCCCGGTGAGTCAGTTCTTCAGAGCTTTGGTCCAACCAGAATACAGCGCCGTCACCGACGTTTACGTCCTCATGTTCCTCGCTGACACCGTTGATTTCATCATCATCGTCTTCGGCTTCTGGGCCTTTGGGGTGAAAGAGAATTTTATTCTACTGAACTCTATTCTTCTCTGTGTTAGTCTATTGCACTCCATCCTCTTTTCTCTACTGTCTGCACCTCAACTGGCTTCTAACCCAAACACTGAGGAGAAACCTCATGTCACTGAGGAGAAACCTCATGTCACCTTGAGGAGAAACCTCATGTCACCCTGAGGAGAAACCTCATGTCACTGAGGAGAAACCTCATGTCACCTTGAGGAGAAACCTCATGTCACCCTGAGGAGAAACCTCATGTCACCCTGAGGAGAAACCTCATGTCACTGAGGAGAAACCTCATGTCACCTTGAGGAGAAACCTCATGTCACCCTGAGGAGAAACCTCATGTCACTGAGGAGAAACCTCATGTCACCTTGAGGAGAAACCTCATGTCACCCTGAGGAGAAACCTCATGTCACCCTGAGGAGAAACCTCATGTCACTGAGGAGAAACCTCATGTCACCTTGAGGAGAAACCTCATGTCACCCTGAGGAGAAACCTCATGTCACTGAGGAGAAACCTCATGTCACTGAGGAGAAACCCCATGTCACCCTGAGGAGAAACCTCATGCCACCCTGAGGAGAAACCTCATGTCACCCTGAGGAGAAACCTCATGTCACCCTGAGGAGAAACCTCATGCCACCTTGAGGAGAAACCTCATGTCACTGAGGAGAAACCTCATGTCATTGAGGAGAAACCTCATGTCACCTTGAGGAGAAACCTCATGTCACCTTGAGGAGAAACCTCATGCCACTGAGGAGAAACCTCATGTCACCCTGAGGAGAAGCCTCATGTCACTGAGGAGAAACCTCATGTCACCCTGAGGAGAAACCTCATGTCACTGAGGAGAAACCTCATGTCACCTTGAGGAGAAACCTCATGTCACTGAGGAGAAACCTCATGCCACCCTGAGCCGCTCCTGACCACAGCTAAGAGTCTGAATGAAATGAAACAAATCCTAGAATACTGAAGAATCTCCTCAAGGATCTCCTCCAGAGGTCAGAGGTCAGAGAGGGACTTGGTTTACTGGGTCAACACCTTCTGGCCACAGCTCCAGACTCCGCCCACCTTCTGGCCACAGCTCCAGACTCCGCCCACCTTCTGGCCACAGCTCCAGACTCCGCCCACCTTCTGGCCACAGCTCCAGACTCCGCCCACCATCTGGCCACAGCTCCAGACTCCGCCCACCATCTGGCCACAGCTCCTACAGCTGCTTCATGACAGAGGTTTCGAACAGAATCCGTTGTGACTCATGTTCCTCCTCTGATACAAGAGGAGCTCCTTCAGTCAGAGTCACCAGATGTTCAACAAACCCTCATTGCCGTTTTCCATTTCCCAGAAACACTCAGCAGCTGCTGACATCACTTCCTCCCTATCAGAGGACCAAGTTCCTGAAGCCTTCCTGGTCATGGTGCTGATCCAGTTTGGTACGTCTACCTGTCTGCCTGCCTGTCTTATCTGTCTTTCTGTCTGTCTGTCTGTCTGTCTCTCTGCCTGTCTGTCTGTTTGCCTGTCTGTCTGTTTGCCTGTCTGTCTGTCTGTGTGTCGTTCTGACTGTGTGTCTGTCTGTCTGCCTGTCTCTCTGCCTGTCTGTCTGCCTGTCTGCCTGTCTGTCTGTCTGTCTGTCTGTCTGTCTGCCTGTTTGCCTGTCTGTCTGTGTGTCGTTCTGACTGTGTCTGTCTGTCTGCCTGTCTCTCTGCCTGTCTGTCTGTCTGCCTGTCTGCCTGTCTGTCTGTTTGCCTGTCTGCCTGTGTGTCTCTCTGCCTGTCTGTCTGTTTGCCTGTCTGTCTGCCAGGTACAGACAGTCAAACCTTTTCAATAAATTTCAACATTTAACCATTTTTTTGGTCTTTCATTCCCGCGTTCTGTCACCTCGCCTCCTTAAAGCCACAGCCTGCAGTCCCAGTGTAAACAAAGAGAAGCCCCTGGAACTAAAGCCCGCCTCAAACTGAAGAGCTCTAGATAGAAGGAATGGCAGTTTGTAAAATCTAAAACTGAGTATCAGATTACTTTGAAGCGATAAAAGGTTTATGTTTGCTTTGTTTGTGAACAGGCTGGTATCTTCAGTTACGGTGTGTGGGTTTTTACTGACTGACTGACTGTCTGTCTGCCTGTCTGTCTGCCTGTCTGTCTGCCTGCCTGTCTGTCTGCAGGTACCATGGTGATTGACAGAGCTTTGTATTTGAGGAAGACCGTTTTGGGGAAGTTGGTCTTCCAGGTGATTCTGGTTTTTGGAATCCACTTTTGGATGTTCTTCATCCTGCCTACTGTTACTGAAAGGTAATAAAACACACACACACACAAAACATGCACGGCGTGATTGATTGATTGATTTATTCATTGATTGATTGATTTATTGGGTATAAAAAGGTACAAACAACAATACAACCCAGAGGAAAACACATTAATAGCAACTTAAACACTTTCCAACGTTTCCTCGATGGTAAACAAAAATCAGAACAAAACAATACACATAAAACAATATGACAGCGGAAAAGCTAAAGAAATTGGACATTAGTACAACAAATTGAATCCATAACCTCTGAGGTAAACTTCCTACTAACCTCTAATGAGATAACATTCCTAAAAACTATTTTTAATTTTGTACACAATCCATACTGAGGCTGACCTCAGTCTGGGTCACATCTGTCCAGAGACCAGCAGAGCAGAGTCATCAGCATACAGTGAAACTTTGTGATTCACTGCACCTGGCATGTCGTTTACATAAATGAGGAGGACCCAATATGGAGCCTTGTGGCACCCCACATTTATTTCTCTAGCTTCTAGCTTCCAGAGTTCTCCAGTAAGGTCTAACCTGATCCAGTTCACAGTATTTTGTACTAATCCCACACGCTGCAGTTTGGCCAGCAGTACAGTATGGTCTACTGTGTCAAACAGCAGGAGGAAAAAGTAATGAAAACCCCACTTAAAAGGACTTTACCTTTGAAGTAATTAAATTACAATTCCAAACCAGCCAGTCGTCTGGAGGCTCTAAGGCTCGTACCGTGGCTCGTACCGTGTAACCATGACAACGTTCAAATCCCTTTGGTTTAACAACAAGAGGAAATCTTTATTCAGTGTGGAGAACAGGAAGTGTGTCAGCTAGCAGACATGCTAACATTAGCTTGTACTGGTCAAACAGATGGTGACCAATCAGCTGTTAAGAGGATTATGTTGGTATTCTCATATCGTTATACAGTATGTTGTTAGCTTACAGCTAATTTACAGTGACATTGAGTCTGTTAGAGCTTAGCTGATATCTATCTCTCTCTCTCTCTCTCTCTCTCTCTCTCTCTCTCTCTCTCTCTCTCTCTCTCTCTGTCTGTCTGTCTGTCTGTCTGTCTGTCTGTCTCTCTCTCTCTGTCTCTCTGTCTCTCTCTCTTTCTCTCTCTCTGTCTGTCTCTGTCTTTCTCTCTGTCTCTCTCTCTCTGTCTGTCTCTCTGTTTGTCTCTCTCTCTGTCTGTCTCTGTCTTTTTCTCTCTCACTCTCTCTCTCTCTCTCTCTCTCTCTCTCTCCCCCTCCAGACGTTTTAATCAGAACCTCGTTGCTCAGCTCTGGTACTTTGTGAAGTGTGTTTACTTCGGTCTGTCGGCCTATCAGATTCGCTCTGGTTATCCCACGAGAGTTCTGGGAAACTTCCTGACCAAGAGCCACAACTACCTCAACCTCTTCCTGTTCCAGGGGTAAACAAGCACACACACACACACATACTATAACCCACTAAACATCGAAGCATGTGGGAGTTGAGCGTCCATTTATTAACCTGAGAGTGGAGCGCATGTACGAAAGTTAACATCACTACTCACCACGAGCCGTCTAGAAGCCTCGCCCCCATCCTCCTCTGTTGGTGCTAGAGGCTCCGCCCCCATCCTCCTCTGTTGGTGCTAGAGGCCCTGCCTCCATCCTCCTCTGTTGGTGTGATAAGCCCCGCCCCATCCTCCTCCGTTGGTGTGATAAGCCCCGCCCCATTCTCCTCTGTTGGTGTGATAAGCCCCGCCCCATCCTCCTCTGTTGGTGTGATAAGCCCCGCCCCATTCTCCTCTGTTGGTGTGATAAGCCCCGCCCCATCTTCCACACTCTCAGTAACAACAAAGTGTCATTAGATGAGCAAAAGCTTTTTGGTTCACAATGAAATCATTCAGCTACAAACACTTTGATGGTGATACTGCAGTTAGAGAACTGTGATGTCACAGCTGTGATGTCACAGCTGAGACTAACTGACATTCAAGGGTTAGGGTTAGGGGTCAACTGACATTCGACTGACAGGGTGAATAGATAATTACAGAATTGTTTGAATTTTCAGCATATGCTCACATATATTACTACTCACAGTAAGATGGGTTTTACTACATGATGGGCGTGTTCTTCTTCTCGGTGATTCATGTGGTGAAGTCACACTATAAAAGATAAAAAACAAAGTTCTTGCACTCAAACCATTAAGGAGGATTCCAGGATACAAAATTCTGATTTTTTTTCCATCCAACCAGAAGAGAAAAAAAGTGAGCAAAGGCAAATAAAAAATGATATATCATCCTACTCCATATTATTATCACCTGCAACCGACCTGCATGCTCTCTATTGATTTTCTGTCTGTCTCTCCACCTGTCTGTCTGTCTGACTGTCTGTCTCTCCACCTGTCTGTCTGTCTGTCTGTGTGTCTGACTGTCTGTCTCTCCACCTGTCTGTCTGTCTGTCTGACTGTCTGTCTCTCCACCTGTCTGTCTGTCTGTCTGATGTCTGTCTCTCCACCTGTCTGTCTGTCTGACTGTCTGTCTCTCCACCTGTCTGTCTGTCTGATGTCTGTCTCTCCACCTGTCTGTCTGTCTGACTGTCTGTCTCTCCACCTGTCTGTCTGACTGTCTGTCTCTCCACCTGTCTGTCTGTCTGACTGTCTGTCTCTCCACCTGTCTGTCTGTCTGATGTCTGTCTCTCCACCTGTCTGACTGTCTGTCTCTCCACCTGTCTGTCTGTCTAGTTTCCGGTTGGTTCCCTTCCTGACGGAGCTGCGGGCGGTGATGGACTGGGTCTGGACGGACACCACTCTGTCTCTGTCCTCCTGGATCTGTGTGGAAGACGTTTACGCCCACAGCTTCGTCTTAAAGTGCTGGAGAGAGTCCGAGAGGGTAGGATGGGTTCTACTACGGTAGAGTAGAGTAGAGTAGAGTAGATTAGATTACACTAGATTTGATTTCACAGTCACTATCAGATTACAGTTTTTTTACAGAAATATATGCAGAATGTTCAGATGTGCAGCTGATCACAGATGGGTCCAAACATGTAAATGTGCATGATTAGCATTTATAATGTAGAACATATACAGGAATATGTACATGTCATGTGTATAGAATCAGGTGTGTGTGTGTGTGTGTGCAGCGCTACCCCCAGCCGCGGGGCCAGAAGAAGAAGCGTGTGGTGAAGTATGGGATGGGCGGTCTGATTGTGGTTCTGCTGATCTGCATCGTCTGGTTTCCTCTGCTCTTCATGTCGCTCGTCAAATCTGTAGCTGGAGTGGTGAACCGACCGCTGGACGTCTCCCTCACCATCACACTGGGAGGCTTCCAGGTACTGCTGTATTACTGTACTACTATACTACTGTACTACAGTACTACTGTATTACTATACTACTGCTACACTACTGCTATACTACCACTATACTGCCACAGTATGCTAGAGTACAGTAGAGTGGTGAACTGACCGCTGGACGTCTCCCTCACCATCACACTGGGAGGCTTCCAGGTACTGCTGTACTACTGTACTACAGTACTACTGTACTACAGTACTACTGTATTACTATGCTACTGCTACACTACTGCTATACTACCACTATACTGCCACAGTATGCTAGAGTACAGTAGAGTGGTGAACTGACCGCTGGACGTCTCCCTCACCATCACTCTGGGAGGCTTACAGTACTACTATACTACTATACTACTGTACTACTATGACACTGTACTACTGTACTACAGCATTACTACACTACTGTACTACTATACTAATGTACTGTACTGTACTATACTACTGCTATACTATAGTACAGTAGTATAGCAGTAGTAATACTTAGTAGTAGTAGTACTAGTAGTACTAGTAGTAATAATAGTTGAGTATAGTATAGTAAGGTACAGTGTACTGGAGTCATATAAGAGTATAGTAGAGTTGTTCAGAGTACGGGCGAGTTTAGTAGCATATGGTACTAGTATAGTAGAGTTTTGTATTTATCTGACTAACCTGTAATAATAACAATAATAATAATAACAACAATAATGACATTAACCAGCGTGTTGTGTCGACAGCCCATCTTCACTATGAGCGCGCAGCAGAACCAGCTCAAAGACTTGACTGAGGAAGACTTCAGCTCCTTCATCAGCACATACAGCTACACTCCTGTAAGTACTGAGGGTTTTAATGTATCTACTGCTGCTGTTATTACTGCTGCTGCTGCTGTTATTACTGCTGCTGCTGCTGTTATTACTGCTGTTATTACTGCTGATACTGTTATTATTACTGCTGCTGCTGTTATTACTGCTGTTATTACTGCTGATACTGTTATTACTGCTGCTGCTGTTGTTACTGCTGTTATTACTACTGCTGCTGCTGTTATTACTGCTGTTATTACTGCTGATACTGTTATTACTGCTGCTGCTGTTATTACTGCTGTTATTACTGCTGATACTGTTATTACTGCTGCTGCTGCTGCTGCTGTTATTACTGCTGTTATTACTACTGCTGCTGCTGTTATTACTGCTGTTATTACTACTGCTGCTGCTGTTATTACTGCTGTTATTACTACTGCTGCTGCTGTTATTACTACTGCTGCTGCTGTTATTACTGCTGCTGCTGCTGTTATTACTGCTGTTATTACTACTGCTGCTGCTGTTATTACTACTGCTGCTGCTGTTATTACTGCTGTTATTACTGCTGATACTGTTATTACTGCTGCTGCTGTTATTACTGCTGTTATTACTACTGCTGCTGCTGTTATTACTGCTGCTGCTGTTATTACTGCTGTTATTACTGCTGATACTGTTATTACTGCTGCTGTTATTACTGCTGTTATTACTGCTGCTGCTGCTGTTATTACTGCTGCTGCTGCTGTTATTACTGCTGTTATTACTACTGCTGCTGCTGTTATTACTGCTGCTGATGTTATTACTGCTGCTACTGAGAGTCATAACAGGTTACAACTTCAGCTCCTTAATCAACACACAGTGACACTGTAAACAGATGAGTACTAGTAACGCTGCTACTGCTACTGCTACCTTCACCACTACGACTACTACTGCTACTACTTGTACTACTATTGCTACTTCTACTACTACTGCAACTACTACTAATACTGCTACCTTCACCACTACTACTACTTGTACTACTGTAGGAAAAACCATAGCTCAAAGATTATATTATTTAATAAGGGAAATTATGAGTTATTAGACATATCCCAAATAGACAAGTATTCGTCCAGCGAACCCATTTCTATGAAGGGACAGATAATAACACAAGGGAAAAGCCCTCTATGTTGGCCAAACACAAGAGGTTGAGTTATTATTATAGTTATAACTATAATTGTTATAATTATTATTACTACAGAATAATTATTTATAAAAGGGCAGCAAGGATCTTTTACGGTTTAGTGATTGATATTGTGAGCAAACAAACACAGAACAGGTTACTTTTAGTATCAAACACATTTATTTCTACTGTTATATCTACAACTACAACTAAGCAGTACTACAGGAAACAACACAAAAGGGAAAAACACAACACAGTCTAGGCAAAGGGGCAAGGGAAAATATCAACAAGCAGTATAACAGAATGAAAATGACATCAGATTATGGATAGACTGAGATAACCAGGCCTATAGATCGTTCCCTGAGAAACAGAAAGTTGAGTGTAATTCAAAATAACGGAGCTTTGGAGGCTATGCCAATTGATAAACGGACCTCTAACAGCAGCAGGAGTAGGGTTGTCAGAAGTACTAAAAATTTGAAACGGATACAATACTCATTTGCAACAGTATCGATACCAGCAGTGCTTTCACTTAATGAAAAATCAAACATTATTCCTCCACCTCCACTAGCCCCCCCCCCCACACACACACACACACACACACACCCTGCACCGCTGCCCACAGCCCCTCCTCTCACTAGTAGCAGTCAGCTGGGTTGTTGCCTCAGTCAGTAAACAACGCTACAGAGTGGTGCCTGCTGATGAAGGGGGTTAACACGTTAAACTTGGCGAAGCACCTTAAGGACCGACACGCCAGTCTATATAAAGAATTTCGAGAGGTTAGCGAAAGCTCCCGTTTCAACATCACTGAAGCATTAAACATTTATCATAAACATTAGCGTACCCTGCACATTAGCCGTTTTAGTTTAGCTAGCAAACCAAACAAGTAGGTTTGCCAGATGCCTGGTTTTTGACCGGACTGTCCGGTTTTCAGATGCATTGTCTGGGCCCGGTCAGAAGGCTCGACCGGACGTTGAAATGTCCGATTAAAATCATTCTGTCAGTAATAACCCACTAACTCTAGCCTTGCTGATTTCTCCCTATCATTGGTGGGTATCTGTTGCTTCAACAAGCTAAAAGTGTTCTGATAGGCTGATGACTAGAGCAGGGGTAATCTGCTGTGTAAATGCAAAGTTTTGAATGAGTTTTATCGGGCCTACGTTATGGAGAAGCGTGCGTCTGTCTGTCTGTCCGTCCATCTGTCTCGTTTGCACCGGGATTTCCCGCTGCGTTGTCGGATATTAAGGGACTAGTTTGGGTCTGTGTCTGTGTTTTTTGCTTAGTTGCTTACAGTCTATGCTGCAGAGGCCAGGAGGCAATATGATGTTTCACCTCCTTGTGCAGTATAAGCTCACTCCCCTCAATAAAAAAGAGCAAATCATGACGGCGATCGACACCTGTCAATCAAAAATGTGTTGTTTGATCTCAGACAACTTTAAAATATTGTTTTCATGTTAAATATACATACATACAACCCTAATCAGGAGACTAAGCAAAGTGAATGGATCGCTGTGATACTTGCTTGTGTCCTGGAGTCTGCTGCGGCCGACGTTGCTGGACTTGAGAGGTGAGCGAGTCTTTGGGAGCCAAGTTGGACGGACTGGACTGGAGTGGAGAAACTCTTGATCAAGCGATCTTGAAACAAGCTAACTCCAAAAAATATTCTCTGGGAACAATTTATAAAGGAATATGGTGTCTCTACCTTTGGATGGCGTTCAGCCAATCAGATTCAGCAGTGGTGCCGTGGGGGGGGGGGGCGTTTTCCCCACCTACTTATCACCATGACCAATGCTGATTTGATCCGGGTGATAGCACCTTTGAAATCTTAGGATTCTCTATTATTTTCACCGAAGTTGTACACTTGGTCATAGTACCTTTCTGGTGTCAGATTTGAAAAGTCAAGATCAAAACAAACAAGTTGATACCAAACTTGGGACCTGTAGTGTCAAGATTAGTAAAGTAATAGTGTTTTGTTCATTGGGGTGAAAGCACGGTCAGCTAGCTTTTATGAGACCTTGCTCATTTGGCGTGACATGAGGTTGTTGTAACCGGCGCCTTGCCCAGGTGCGGATGCGGTCTCTCCGGTGGTACGTATTTGTCGTGGCAGGAGGTCTCTGTTGCCTCAGGAGTGTGGATGTCTTCCTGCTCTTGAAACAGAGGGGCTTGTCTCCTACACTACTATTACTACTTCTACTACTACTACTGCTACCTTCACCACTACCACTACTACTACTACTGCTACTACTTGCACTAGTACTAGTACTACTTACAATACTAGTCTTAGGTGGTTTGTAGTTTTTTGCACCACCAGGTGAGTGTTGGTCTGAACTCTGTTTCCCAGAGTGCCTTGCAGTTCCTGGAGGCCTACAGCAGGGAGGATGTGACGCTGGCGGAGCTGCAGGGAAGCAGCAACTCTCTGTGGACCATCAGTCCTCCCAGCAGGCAGTACCTGACCGAGGTCCTGAACCTGGAGCACTTCCCCCTCACCGTGTCCTGGACCATACAGAGGTCTTCATCACCATCTTCATCTTCATCATCATCATCATTAGTAGTTGTGGTAGTATTTTATTTAGAAAAAAATCTTACAAAGCAATTAGTAAACAGGCATAAAAATAAAAAATAACAGGAAAAAAATGAAATAGTGAGAAGAAAAACATGCAGGTGAATTTATGAAAGGTTTTTTTGATTTTTTTGAAAACCTGGTCACCTTTAGTCTTTAGGGTTAGAGCTCTGTCTGAAGAGCCAAGGCTCCCAGGGAGTTAACAGGTCTGAGCTGTAGCTAGGGGAAAGCATTGGTACGCATTTAAATTATCAGTAGCATCTTGAAATCAATTCTAAAACTGACCGCTGAGTAAAGTGGCCCCTTCTGTTGTGTCAGTCCTTCTGTTAGTCCTTCTTTTAGTCCTTCTGTTAGTCCTGTCAGTCTTTCTGTTAGTCCTTCTGTTGGTCCTTTTGTTGGTCTTTCTGTTAGTCCTTCTGTTGGTCTTTCTGTTAGTCCTTCTGTTGGTCCTTTTGTTGGTCTTTCTGTTGGTCTTTCTGTTAGTCCTTCTGTTAGTCCTTCTGTCAGTCTTTTTGTTAGTCCTTCTGTTGGTCTTTCTGTTAGTCCTTCTGTTGGTCCTTTTGTTGGTCCTTCTGTCGGTCTTTCTGTTAGTCCTTCTGTTGGTCCTTTTGTTGGTCCTTTTGTTGGTCCTTCTGTTGGTCTTTCTGTTAGTCCTTCTGTTAGTCCTTCTGTTAGTCTTTTTGTTAGTCCTTCTGTCGGTCTTTCTGTCAGTCCTGTTGGTCCTTTTGTTGGTCCTTCTGTCGGTCTTTCTGTTAGTCCTTCTGTTGGTCCTTTTGTTGGTCCTTCTGTTAGCCCTTCTGTTAGTCCTGTCGGTCTTTCTGTTAGTCCTTCTAGAGCCACGGCTTGTTGGTTAAGGCAAGTAAATAAGGTGCTACAGTAATCACAAATAGAAAGAAACAAAAGCATGTTCAAGTTAATTTATTTCCATATCCCTACATCACAGCCTGTCTCAAAGGACTTTACAGAGAAAGAGCCTACCTAGATCTGACTGATCAATAATCAATCATAGAACAGAGTGATGTAATACAACTCAATGAGGTAACACAACTCAAGGTAAGGTATTCTTTAGCTGGAGCAAGCATGACTGAAAAGCTTTTTGGAGTATTGTTCAAGGTGTAAACTTGGATCACAAATGACACCTAAGTTTTTAGACTTTTCATTATCAGTTGAAGGACCAAGACACTGCTGAATTTGTCTTGAAATACATTGAAGGCCAAGAACAAGAACTTCGGTTTTGTCAAAGTTTAATTGCAAAAAGTTCTGAGACATCCAGTCCAGAACATACAGTGATGCAGTATGACCACCTTACTTAAGTCTGGGTTTAACTGACAGGTACAGCGGAGTATCATTGGCATAGCAGTGAAGGGAAACAATATGATGGCGGATGAAGTGGTAGCATGTATAGTAAGAATAAAATTGGACCTAACATTGAGCTTTGAGGTACGCCACATCTAACCAAAAGACAGAGGAAACATGGTCACTAATGGAAACACATTTTCTATTTGACAGGTAAGATGGATGTCAAAGTGCTTTCGTCTAGGAGAACTAGCATACCGTTGCTTTCAGCAGATCATTTAGCTTGAGAAGGTTTCAGTGCTGCGGTGCTGAAACTCTTCATAATGTTATTTTCTTCCCAAATATTGGTTGAACCAACATATAGTGTGAGCCAAATATCAGTCTAACTTTATGTGATTCTATGTGTTCGATTTCAGGAAGTTGATTCTCAGTGTTTGTGTTCTAAACAGGAACCTGAGTCTTGGGGCGAAGGCGGAGCTTGCGTCCGGTAAACATGTGACTTTCCTGGATGATCAAACCCGACTGGAGCTGATCCAACTACTGAACGGAACCAGAACACTTCCTGTGTAAGAGAGAGTGAGAGAGCGAGAGCGAGAGAGAGATTAAAAAGAAAGCTTATAAATTCTGGCAACACTTAAACCAATCAGAATTCTTTTATTATGCCAAGTATGTTTGCACATACAAGGAAAGTGACTTGGTGTGGTTGATGCATAAGGTACATAAATATAGCAAAATACAAGAAATATCAAAATATTAACAAAATATTAACAACATATATACAAAATATACACAATGTATTGCACATGTTAATTGTATGGTGAGGTGGGAGATATTGGTGTTGCAGGAACAACAGTGCATGTGTGTGTGTGTGTGTGTGTGTGTGTGTGTGTGTGTGTGAGTGTTTGTGTATGCGTGCAGTGTCGTTTGGGTCAGTGAGAGGCAGAGAGTCAGTGAGAGGCAGGGGGCTTGTTTGTGAGCCCCACTGCCATGGGGAAGAAACTGTTCAGGTGGCGTGAGGTTTTGGTCTTGATAGACCGGAACCTTTTGCCGGATGGAAGTCTTTGGAAGAGGTGGTGACCGGGATGGGAAGGATCAGCGATGATCTTTCCCGCTCTCTTCCTGGTCCTGGAGTTGTACAGTTCCAGTAGAGACGGCAGGTTGCAGCCGATGATCTTCTCGGCTGATCGGATGATCCGCTGCAGTCTGCCTCTGTCCTTGGCGGTGGAGGCAGCGTACCAGACGGTGATCGATGAGGTGAGGATGGACTCGATGGCCGTGTAGAACTGGACCATCGTTTTCTGCGGCATTTTGAGTTTTTTCACCTGCCGCAGGAAGAACATCCTCTGTTGGGCCTTCTTGGTGGTGGCAGTGATGTTCTCCTCCCACCTGAGGTCCTGGGAGATTATTGTTCCCAGGAATCTGAATGACTCCACAGTGTTAACTGGGGAGTCACACATGGTGAGGGGGGCCGTTGGGGCTGGGCTCCTCCTGAAGTCTGCAACCATCTCTACAGTTTTCAGAGCATTCAGCTCCAGGTTGTTCTGGCTGCACCAGGAAGGTGCAGCCAGACGGACTCATCCCCGTTGATTAATCCAATGAGGGTTGTGTCGTCCGCAAACTTCAGGAGTTTTACAGAAGGGTGGCTAGAGGTGCAGTTGTTGGTGTAGAGGGAGAAGAGTAGAGGAGAGAGCACACAGCCTTGTGGGGCCCCAGTCCGGGGCTCAGAGACAAGCTTGCCCATCCGCACGTACTGCTTCCTGTCTGTCAGGAAGTCAGTGATCCACCTGCAGGTGGGCTCAGGCATGTTCAGCTGGGATAGTTTGTCCTGGAGAAGAGCTGGGGCGATGGTATTGAATGCAGAGCTGAAGTCCACAAACAGGATCCTGGCGTAGGTGCCGGGGGAGTCTAGGTGCTGGAGGATGAAGTGGAGTCCCATGTTGACTGCGTCGTCTACAGACCTGTTGGCTCTGTAGGCAAACTGCAGTGGGTCGAGGAGGGGGTCAGTGATGGCCTTGAGGTGGGCCAGCACGAGGCACTCGAAGGTCTTCATTACCACAGAGGTCAGAGCTACTGGTCTGTAGTCATTAAGGCCTGTGATCCTCGGCTTTTTGGGAACGGGGATGATGGTCGATGTTTTGAAGCAGGCAGGTACCATGCATTCGTCCAGTGAGGTGTTAAAGATGTCCGTGAACACTGGAGACAGCTGGTCTGTGCAGTGCTTCAGTGTGGAGGGTGAGCTGCCTTGCGGGGGTTCTGTCTTTTGAAGAGCTTGATAACGTCTCTCTCCAGGATGGAGAGAGGTGTGATGGAGCTGGGGGGGGGCGTGGGCTGTCTGGGGGTGTCTGGGTCTGGAGGGGGGGGTGTCTCTGTCCTGGCTGGAAGAAAGAGGTGTAGAAGCTGTTGAGGGGGGCTGGGTGTGAGGGTCAGAGTCAGGACTGTTCCATTGTCTGTCAAATCTACAGTAGAATTCATTCAGGTCATTTGCAAGTCTGAGGTCATTCATAGAGTGTAGGGATTTGGTTTTATAGTCTGTGATCTCCCGTAGTCCCTTCCAGACTGACGAGGAGTCGTTGGCGGAGACTCGTTGTTCCAGCTTCTTAGAGTACTGTCGTTTGGCCTCCTTAATCGCCTTGCCAAACGTGTAAATAGCCAGTCTAAACCAATCCCTGTCTCCACTCTTGAAAGCCCTCTCCTTCTCCAAACGCAGCTGTCTGAGTCTTGCTGTGAACCAGGGTTTGTCATTGTTATAACTCACCCTGGTGCGTGTTGGAATACAGCTGTCTTCACAGAAGCTGATGTATGACGTCACAGCCTCTGTGTATTCGTCCAGGCTGTTGGAAGCAGTCCTGAAAATGTCCTAGTCTGTGTTATCCAGGCAGTCATGCAGTTCCTCCACTGCTTCTCTGTTGCCCCAATTCTTAGTTCTCCACACAACAGGTTTAGAAAGTTTTAGTTTCTGCCTATATGTTGGGATCAGATGAATAAGAGCGTGGTCAGATAGTCCCAGAGCTGCGCGGGGGACTGCGCGATAAGCTCTGTTGATAGTGCTGTAACAATGATCCACAGTCTTCTCCTCCCTGGTCGGGCATTTAATTAGCTGTTTATATTTGGGGAGTTCGTGGCTTAAGTTGCCCTTGTTAAAGTCCCTGAGGACAATAACTGGGGAGTACGGGTTCCCTCTCTCCACTCCCAATATTTGTTCGGCGAGTTGGCGTTGAGCCTCTTGCACGTCGGCTTGCGGGGGGATGTAAATGCCAGCCAGTATAAAGGAAGTGAATTCACGGGGAGAATAAAACGGTCTGTAGGTCAGGAGAATAAGTTTGTGAAATCACTTTTACATCGTTGCACCAGCCTTGGTTTATATAGAAACAAATCCCTCCACCTTTTGTTTTGTGTGAAAGCTTCGGGTCGCGGTCCGCGCGTAGGAGCTGGAAGCCGGGTAGTTGTACGGCGGAGTCCGGTGTAGAATCACACAGCCACGATTCCGTAAAACACAGAACAGAAGAGAGAGAAAAGTCTCTATGTGGCCTGATAAGAAGACGCAATTCGTCCATTTTGTTGCACAGTGAGCGGACATTTGAGAGGAGTATTCCCGGTAGAGGCGTGCGTAATCCTCTCTCCCTGAAGCGCACTAGGGCCCCGGCGCGCTTGCCTCTCCGTCTCCGCAACACCGCTTGGCCAAGGGCTAGAGCGCCTTTGACCAAAATGTCCCGTAAATCCATGGATGAGGCGAGAAAATTGGGACATAAATCCGATGTTGTCGAGTTCCTGATGTTTATTATCTGGTCCCTCGTGTAGATAGTCCGAGTGGAATCACAATAAACGGAATTAAACACTAAAAACAAACAAAAAAGAGCGCACCAACACACCGTGGCAACTGGTCGCAGCGCCATCTTGGAGATGCAATCAGACCAGCCATCATTAAAATATCAAGCCCTTCTCTGTAGCCAGCACCAAACACAGACCAACACACACCAAACACAGACCAACACAAACGACTCAGACCAACACACCAAGACACAGACCAACACACACCACTCAGACCAACACACACCAAGGCACAGACCAACACACACCAAACACAGACCAACACACCAAGACACAGACCAACACACCAAGACACAGACCAACACACACCAAACACAGACCAACACACACCAAGACTCAGACCAACACACCAAGACACAGACCAACACACACCACTCAGACCAACACACACCAAGGCACAGACCAACACACACCAAACACAGACCAACGCACCAAGACACAGACCAACACACACCAAGACACAGACCAACACACCAAGACACAGACCAACACACACCAAGACTCAGACCAACACACCAAGACACAGACCAACACACACCACTCAGACCAATACACACCAAGGCACAGACCAACACACACCAAACACAGACCAATGCACCAAGACACAGACCAACACACACCAAGACACAGACCAACACACACCAAGACACAGACCAACACACCAAGACTCAGACCAACACAGACCAACACACACCAAGACACAGACCAACACACCAAGACACAGACCAACACACACCAAGACACAGACCAACACACACCAAGACACAGACCAACACACACCAAGACACAGACCAACACACACCAAGACACAGACCAACACACACCAAGACTCAGACCAACACACACCAACACACAGACCAACACACACCAAACACAGACCAACACACACCAAGACACAGACCAACACACACCAAGACACAGACCAACACACACCAAACACAGACCAACACACACCAAGACTCAGACCAACACACCAAGACACAGACCAACACACACCACTCAGACCAACACACCGAGGCACAGACCAACACACACCAAACACAGACCAACACACACCAAGACACAGACCAACACACACCAAGACACAGACCAACACACACCACTCAGACCAACACACCGAGGCACAGACCAACACACACCAAACACAGACCAACACACACCAAGACACAGACCAACACACACCAAGACACAGACCAACACACACCAAACACAGACCAACACACACCAAGACACAGACCAACACACACCAAGACACAGACCAACACACACCAAACACAGACCAACACACACCAAGACACAGACCAACACACACCAAACACAGACCAACACACACCAAACACAGACCAACACACCAAGACACAGACCAACACACACCAAACACAGACCAACACACCAAGACACAGACCAACACACACCAAACACAGACCAACACACACCAAGACACAGACCAACACACACCAAACACAGACCAACACACACCAAACACAGACCAACACACCAAGACACAGACCAACACACACCAAACACAGACCAACACACACCAAGACTCAGACAAACACACACCAAACACAGACCAACACACACCAAACACAGACCAACACACCAAGACACAGACCAACACACACCAAACACAGACCAACACACCAAGACACAGACCAACACACACCAAGACACAGACCAACACACACCAAACACAGACCAACACACACCAAGACACAGACCAACACCCACCAAACACAGACCAACACACACCAAACACAGACCAACACACCAAGACACAGACCAACACACACCAAACACAGACCAACACACCAAGACACAGACCAACACACACCAAACACAGACCAACACACACCAAGACACAGACCAACACACACCAAACACAGACCAACACACACCAAACACAGACCAACACACCAAGACACAGACCAACACACACCAAACACAGACCAACACACACCAAGACTCAGACCAACACACCAAGACACAGACCAACACACCAAGACACAGACCAACACACACCAAGACACAGACCAACACACCAAGACACAGACCAACACACACCAAACACAGACCAACACACACCAAACACAGACCAACACACACCAAGACACAGACCAACACACACCAAACACAGACCAACACACACCAAACAAAGACCAACACACACCAAGACACAGACCAACACACACCAAACACAGACCAACACACACCAAGATACAGACCAACACACACCAAACACAGACCAACACACACCAAGACTCAGACCAACACACCAAGACACAGACCAACACACACCAAGACTCAGACCAACACACACCAAGACACAGACCAACACACACCAAACACAGACCAACACACACCAAGACACAGACCAACACACACCAAGACACAGACCAACACACACCAAGACACAGACCAACACACACCAAACACAGACCAACACACACCAAGACTCAGACCAACACACCAAGACACAGACCAACACACACCAAACACAGACCAACACACACCAAGACACAGACCAACACACACCAAGACACAGACCAACACACACCAAACACAGACCAACACACACCAAACACAGACCAACACACCAAGACACAGACCAACACACACCAAACACAGACCAACACACCAAGACACAGACCAACACACACCAAACACAGACCAACACACCAAGACACAGACCAACACACACCAAACACAGACCAACACACCAAGACACAGACCAACACACACCAAACACAGACCAACACACCAAGACACAGACCAACACACACCAAACACAGACCAACACACACCAAGACACAGACCAACACACACCAAGACACAGACCAACACACACCAAGACACAGACCAACACACACCAAACACAGACCAACACACACCAAGACACAGACCAACACACACCACTCAGACCAACACACACCAAGGCACAGACCAACACACCAAACACAGACCAATGCACCAAGACACAGACCAACACACACCAAGACACAGACCAACACACACCAAACACAGACCAACACACACCAAACACAGACCAACACACCAAGACACAGACCAACACACACCAAACACAGACCAACACACCAAGACACAGACCAACACACACCAAGGCACAGACCAAAACACACCAAGACACAGACCAACACACACCAAGACACAGACCAACACACACCAAACACAGACCAACACACACCAAACACAGACCAACACACCAAGACACAGACCAACACACACCAAACACAGACCAACACACACCAAACACAGACCAACACACCAAGACACAGACCAACACACACCAAACACAGACCAACACACACCAAGACTCAGACCAACACACCAAGACACAGACCAACACACACCAAGACACAGACCAACACACACCAAACACAGACCAACACACACCAAGACTCAGACCAACACACACCAAACACAGACCAACACACACCACTCAGACCAACACACACCAAACACAGACCAACACACACCAAGACACAGACCAACACACACCAAACACAGACCAACACACACCAAGACTCAGACCAACACACCAAACACAGACCAACACACACCAAGACTCAGACCAACACACCAAGGCACAGACCAACACACACCAAACACAGACCAACGCACCAAGACACAGACCAACACACACCAAGACTCAGACCAACACACCAAGACACAGACCAACACACACCAAGACACAGACCAACACACACCAAACACAGACCAACACACACCAAGACTCAGACCAACGCACCAAGACACAGACCAACACACACCAAGACACAGACCAACACACCAAGACACAGACCAACACACACCAAACACAGACCAACACACACCAAGACTCAGACCAACACACCAAGACACAGACCAACACACACCACTCAGACCAACACACACCAAGACACAGACCAATGCACCAAGACACAGACCAACACACACCAAGACACAGACCAACACACACCAAGACACAGACCAACACACCAAGACACAGACCAACACACACCAAGACACAGACCAACACACCAAGACACAGACCAACACACCAAGACACAGACCAACACAGACCAAGACACAGACCAACACACACCAAACACAGACCAACACACACCAAGACACAGACCAACACACACCAAGACACAGACCAACACAGACCAACACACCAAGACACAGACCAACACACACCAAGACACAGACCAACACACCAAGACACAGACCAACACACACCAAGACACAGACCAACACACCAAGACACAGACCAACACACCAAGACACAGACCAACACACACCAAGACACAGACCAACACACACCAAGACACAGACCAACACACCAAGACACAGACCAACACACACCAAGACTCAGACCAACACAGACCAACACACACCAAGACACAGACCAACACACACCAAGACACAGACCAACACACACCAACACACACCAAGACACAGACCAACACACACCAAGACGTATGAGATGTATAATATTTGACTTCTTAATATGATTGTTTATTGTTGATGATTATATTCTTGCAAATGCTTTGGCAACACAAATTGTCTTGTCCTGCCAATAAAGCTTGTTGAGAGAAAGAAGAGAGGGATGTCTGCTTTAAAAGGTGACCACTGTGTGTGTGTGTGTGTGTGTGTGTGTGTGTGTGTGTGTGTGTGTGTGTGTGTGTGTGTTTTCAGGGTGATACAGGAGGTTCTTCCATGTTTCCTTCGAGCGCCCAGTGACTCCAACGCCAAACCCATCGACCAGCTGTACACAGGTACACACTTATGAAGTTTTACAGACATTTACAGTACACACTATACTACTAGATTTGCCTGGGTCCAGACCTTTGAATCCACCGACTCCACCAGTTGACTGCTTCTGGTCTGGCATCGTGACATGAAACAGCGGTTTCTCGGTTGAAAAATGATCGGTCCAATGAGCGCCGGGGGGGACTAACGATTAGCCAATCAGCGCCACGGGCGGGACTAACGGCGTTGTCAAGCTGTTGTCAAGCGTTGTCAAGCTGTGCGCTGGAACCAAGGAGGAGTAATAACAACAATGGCGACCGCTGTAGACAAGATGCTATCGAGGCTGTTTACATAGACGGCATGTCTTCTCAATATCGCCCGACGTCGTACTTTCTTTTTACTTCGCTCCGTGTTGTCAAAGATGCTCTATACTTTCTGAACCGTCTCTGGTGTTGTCATGGCTACGCATCAGTGTCGACTTAAAATGACGTTAGATTCAGGCGGATACGTTGGTCTCTAGTGATTGGTTAGGGAAAATCGAATCCCCCTCCCCCACGGAAATCGGTTAGAGTGGAGGCAATGTCAGACTGAAGATGGAAATGGAGTGTAACAAGTTGACAATTCTGTCTGATATCAGGCAACTACTAGATACTAGTATACTATACTAGTCCTAGTATATGTATGCTAGTGTGTTCTATAGTCTTAGTGTACTATGTAGTATACTATATGTTCTATAGTCTTAGTGTACTATGTGGTATACTATGTGTTCTATAGTCCTACCTTAAGATGTAGTAATCTAGACAGTGCTACTATATACTGTCATTCTATGTAGTACCACATGTAATGTATGTAATAATGTTCTATACTCCTACTAATCCTATTATACTATGTGGTATTCTACAGTCCTAGTATACCAACTAGTATTCTACAGTCTAGTATGTACATGTAAACTATGTACTAACACTATATGTAGTGTTATATACAGTACTACTCTACTATGTAGTATAGTAGGTAGTGTTCTATAGTAGTAGTGTACTGTGTTTTGGTTTACACAGTACTGTTATACTATGTAGTAGTACTACAGCTTCTTCTCCTCCAATCATGTGGCTCCTCTCCCTCCTCCAATCATGTGGCTCCTCTCTCTCCTCCAATCAGACGACCGCTTCAAGGACATCCTGTTGGCGTTGGAGCGGTCGACCAATCAGAGCCAAGAAATCCAGGAGTGGTGGATAGTCGACCAACCAGCTGACAGCTTGGTCCCCTTGATGGGCGGAGCTACTGTGACTGACAGGAGGGAGGCGGGGCTTCAACTGTTTGTCTTCAGTGATAAAGTCAGTCCTCCAAGTCTGGGCTTCCTGGCAGGATATGGGTACGCACACACTCACACTCACACACACACACACACACACACACACACACACCAGTGTGTCTCTCTACCCCTCCTCTCTAGTCCTCTGTCCTCTGCAGTATAATGGGCCTGTATGTCTCTCTGTATGTCTCTCCCTGCAGTATAATGGGCCTGTATGTCTCTCTGTATGTCTCTCCCTGCAGTATAATGGGCCTGTATGTCTCTCTGTATGTCTCTCCCTGCAGTATAATGGGCCTGTATGCGTCGGTGGTGTTGGTGATAGGGAAGTTCGTCAGAGAGTTCTTCAGTGGGATCAGTCACTCCATCATGTTCGAGGAGCTTCCCTGCGTCGACCGGATCCTCAAACTCTGCACCGACATCTTCCTGGTACACAACAAATCTTTATTGACAAGAACCGGCTGACAGCCTGCGCTGTGTTAGTTCTCCAGTGTCCAGTCCAGTCCAGCAGTCCAGACAATCACTGTTTTAATCTGTGTGTTGATCTGATTGGTTGCTGTGTGTTAATCTGATTGGCTGCTGCGTGTTGATCTGATTGGCTGCTGTGTGTTAATCTGATTGGCTGCTGCGTGTTAATCTGATTGGCTGCTGCGTGTTGATCTGATTGGTTGCTGCGTGTTGATCTGATTGGCTGCTGCGTGTTAATCTGATTGGCTGCTGCGTGTTGATCTGATTGGCTGCTGCGTGTTAATCTGATTGGTTGCTGCGTGTTGATCTGATTGGCTGCTGTGTTGCAGGTGAGAGAGACTGGAGAACTGGAGTTGGAGGAGGAACTTTACGCCAAACTGATCTTCCTCTACCGATCTCCAGAAACCCTGATCAAATGGACAAGGCGCTGACATCATGGATCAATACACTATTAATGATCAATATCAGTTATTGTCTATGGATATAAAACAGAGGAACAAACTTCAGAGAAATCATGTTTTAGAATAAAATCAGATATAACTGGAGATAAAAGACCAAACTGAATTTAGAGCCAAGGTTCTGTGAGTACTGTAGTAATACTGTAGTCCAGGATTACACAGGAGTACTGTAGTCCATGAGTACTGTAGTAGTACTGTAGTCCAGGATTACACAGGAGTACTGTAGTAGTACTGTACAATTACTGTAGTAGTACTGTAGTCCAGGAGTACTGTAGGTAGTACTGTAGTAGTACTGTAGTAGTACTGTAGTCCAGGAGTACTGTAGTAGTACTGTAGTAGTACTGTAGTAGTACTGTACTCGTAAGGTAGTCCAGAATTACACAGTAGTATTGTAGTAGTACTGTAGTAGTACGGTAGTCCAGGATTACACAGGAGTACTGTAGTAGTACTGTAGTAGTACTGTACTAGTAAGGTAGTCCAGAATTACACAGTAGTACTGTAGTAGTACTGTAGGAGCTGTAGAAGCTGCAGGAGGGCCAGTGGACCAATAAGATCTGTTGGAGGGCCAGTGGACCAATAAGATCTGTTGGAGGGCAGGGCTAAGCCTGGCACTTCCTGATGATTTCCAAACTGATCTGTGAGCTGCATCACACACCACTAAATTATAGTGACATCACATCACACTACAGTGACATCACATCACACTACAGTGACATCACATCACATTACAGTGACATCACATCACACTACAGGGACATCACATAAAATTACACTGACATCACATTACATTAGTGATGTCATGTTATATTACAGTGACATCACATTACTTTGACATCACATTACAGTGACATCACATTACAGTGACATCCCGTTACATCACAGTGACATCACATTACAGTGACATCACATTACAGTGACATCACACTACATTACATTGACATCACATGACGTCCTGCTCCTCCTCCCAGTGTCTCAACAGAACATGTAATCTTCATTGTGACTGTCCATGTTAAAGTGTGTAATAAAGTTGTGATACTGGGACCAACTGAACTCTGCTTTACTGGGATGGGACTCTTCTTCTAATACTTTATTAGTAGACAGACAGGAAAGACTGGGAGACAGAGGGTGACATGCGACAGAGGACTCGGGTCGGACTGGAACCCGGACGTGTTTACATGGTGTCTGTCTTCACCCACTGAGACACACACACACACACACACACACACGGTTTACATGGTGTCTGTCTTCACCCACTGAGACACACACACACACACACACACACACGGTTTACATGGTGCCTGTCTTCACCCACTGAGACACACACACACACACGGTTTACATAGTGTCTGTCTTCACCCACTGAGACACACACACACACACACACACACACACGGTTTACATGGTGTCTGTCTTCACCCACCAAGACACACACACACACACACACACACACACGGTTTACATGGTGTCTGTCTTCACCCACCAAGACACACACACACACACACACACACACACACACGGTTTACATGGTGTCTGTCTTCACCCACCGAGACACCAGGACGCTCCGAGACACTCTGGATCTAATAAAATGTTTGTTAAGAGGAGTTGGACTGAGTGGAGATCGAACCAACGGGGAGAAGAGGACAAACTCAAACATGGAGATACTGATTATCTGAAGGCAGAGAGAGAGAGACGGAGAGAGAGGGAGAGAGAGAGAGTGAGAGAGAGAGAGAGAGACAGAGCGAGAGAGACAGAAAGAGAGAGAGCGGTTTAGGGAGTAATGGGAGTTGTCTCTCTCTTTCTATGTCTCTTTCTATGTCGCTCGTCCAAAGGAAAGTGAGGCTGTAAAGTTTGTATTTTTACATAAATTAACCCAAATCTGATTCCTACAAACTTAAACATCATCAGATCTTACTATGAATTTGAAAAAATCTTCCTCATTGAGAAGAATATCATTAGATTTGGATTTACAATGGAAACCCACATTTTTTACAGCCTGGCTTTCCTGTGGGCGAGAGACACCGACAGAGACAAAGAAAGAGAGAGAAAACACAGAGTTGTCACAGAAGCACACTGTAAAAAATGAATCCCTAAATCGCAGTGTCTCTCTCTCTGTCTCCCTCTCTCTCTGTCACATATTTTCATGTTATTCATGCCAATACTCAGATGTTACAGTCCTCTGACAGACATTAGGCGACTCGTATGTGCATTATTAGATTTAGTTGTGTAAACACACACACACACACACACACACACACACAGAAACCTTCAAAGAGCCGTAACTCCCGTCACTAACGAACGTCTCGACCTTCAGCTGCTTCCTGCTTCCTGTTCCAGGTGATTCATTTCCTGTTGTGATGTCAGTGAAGACAGACTCTGTTTTGTTGTCTAATGGTTTTATTAAAGTAGAAATACAGTTGAAACAGTACAAAGTGGCTGACATCATCATCCTCTTCCTGGTATTCTCATTAATATTCATGACTGAAAAAAACACTAATGATTACTCATGGAAATGAAGGATTATTTATTGAAATATGCTAACGATTACTTATTAAACATGTCACTGATTACTCAATAAAATATGTAAATCATTACTCATCAGTACATGTAAAGGCCCACTCACATCTAGAAGGATAACTATAAAGATAACAATAACTATAAAGATAACAATAACTATAAAGATAACGATAACTATAAGATAATGATAACTAAAGACAACGATAACTATAAAGATTACGATAAGATAACTATAACTATAAAGATAACGATAACTATAAGATAACTATAACTATAAAGATAACGATAACTATAAGATAACTATAACTATAAGATAACTATAACTATAAAGATAACGATAACTATAAGATAACTATAACTATAAAGATAACGATAACTATAAGATAACTATAACTATAAGATAACTATAACTATAAAGATAATGATAACTAAAGACAACGATAACTACAAAGATTACGATAAGATAACTATAACTATAAAGATAACGATAACTATAAGATAACTATAACTATAAAGATAACGATAACTATAAGATAACTATAACTATAAGATAACTAACTATAAAGATTTAAATCGTTCTCAGTAAACAGAACGTCTGTGTTCACACTACAACTATAACTATAAAAACAGCGATCGCGGAGCGATCTGACAGAGACCATCGGCTCTAAACATGTTGAGGAGAAACGTGACGAACCGGTCGGGATGAAGAGCTGCTGGGATCAGCGGCGAGGCGTTCACTGACCCGGAAGCTAGTTAACTCGCTAACTAGAGGATTTGCTAGTTATCTAACTAACAAAACAGCATCATGTGTTGAACCTGATCTGCTGAGGGCAAATGTGTTATTATCCTATCTTTTATCTAGTATCCTATCTTTTATCTGTTATCCTATCTTTTATCTGTTATCCTATCTTTTATCTAGTATCCTATCTTTTATCTGTTATCCTATCTTTTATCTAGTATTCTATCTTTTATCTGTTATCCTATCTTTTATCTAGTATCCTATCTTTTATCTGTTATCCTATCTCTTTAATGTCTCTGACCGGGAGCTAACAGTGTGTCCCTCCAGTATTGAAAACCTGTTTATCCACGGTGAAGTTCAGGTGTTTCTCTCAACATGGAGACGCCTCTTTGATCCACAGCAGTGTGTTCAGAGTCACCTGGTAAAGACATGAACAGCTTCACTTGGTGACTTCCACCAGCTTTCATATAAACAAAGCACAATAATGTCATGAAAGCGCCGTAAAAGAGCATTATTGATTCTGCAGCTCTTCTCTCTTTTGCTGTAATTCATGAACCCAAATCCTTCGGCTGTGTCGTTATTTACTTTAGAGCGCGAGTAAAATAAAAGTATGACGGTAAAGTCATCATGCTCCATATTTTCTCTGAATATTCCCGACGATATCATTG
Source organism: Centroberyx gerrardi (assembly GCF_048128805.1). Taxonomy (NCBI): domain Eukaryota; kingdom Metazoa; phylum Chordata; class Actinopteri; order Beryciformes; family Berycidae; genus Centroberyx; species Centroberyx gerrardi. Next base: position 192,920 of record NW_027605193.1, read on the forward strand.
TAGTGTGAACGCTGTGAGCAACAGCATATGATAATAGTTTAGTTATCTTTATAGTTGTTGCTCTAGGTGTGAATGGGCCTTTAGAGCTCATAAATATGTAAATGTTTACTCATTAAATATGTAAATGTTTACTCATTAAATATGTAAATGTTTACTCATTAAATATGCAAATTATTAACTGAAACATGTTAATGATTCCTGCTCCAGTGGAGAAAATGTCTAATCTTCATTAATGAATGTCAAACTGGACTACAGACAATCCCATGATTCCTGTTGACTGTTTGGTGACCAGTTCATCTGTTCAGTAACAGTACCATAGTACTACAGTAGTACTACTACAATAGTACTACAGTACCATAGTACTACAGTAGTACTACAGTATTATACTGCTATACACAGATACTAGTGCAGAGCCTTATAGACAGAGTTGGTTCAGGCACCACATCAGGATCTGGAGGTTTTAGGAGGTAGGAGGGTTCGTTAGGAAGTAGGAGGGTTCGTTAGGAGGTAGGAGGATTCGTTAGGAAGTAGGAGGGGTCGTTAGGAAGTCGGAGGGTTCATTAGGAGGTAGGAGGGTTCGTTAGGAAGTCGGAGGGTTCGTTAGGAGATAGGAGCGTAGGTTAGGAGGTAGAAGGGTTCGTTAGGAGGGTTTGTTAGGAGGTAGGAGGGTTTGTTAGGAAGTAGGAGGGTTTGTTAGGAGATAGAAGCATAGGTTAGGAGGTAGAAGGGTTCGTTAGGAGGGTTTGTTAGGAGGTAGGAGGGTTCGTTAGGAGACAAGAGGGTTCGTTAGGAGGGTTTGTTAGGAGGTAGGAGGGTAGGTTAGGCGGTAGGAGGGTTTGTTAGGAGGGTTTGTTAGGAGGTAGGAGGGTTCGTTAGGAGACAAGAGGGTTTGTTAGAAGGTAGGAGGGTTCGTTAGGAGATAGGAGGGTAGGTTAGGCGGTAGGAGGGTTTGTTAGGAGGGTTCGTTAGGCGGTAGGAGGGTTTGTTAGGAGGGTTCGTTAGGCGATAGGAGGGTTCGTTAGGAGGGTTTGTTAGGGTTCGTTAGGAGGTAGGAGGGTTTGTTAGGAGACAGGGGGGGTTCGTTGGGAGACAGGAGGGTTCGTTAGGAGATAGGAGGATCATTAGGAGATAGGAGGGTTGTTTTTGAGACAGTTGAACTTTTCCCTCCAGATTTGTTTTCACTGACGCTTGACGTTATCTGGCTCTGGAACACCCAATCAGAGAACAGATCAGACCAGACCAGCCAATCCCAGAGAGATTATTAACTCCACCCACCTGGTAGAAAAGGCACAAAGTATAATAATAATAATAATAAGAATAATAATAATAACAATAACGGACTCATCCTCCCTGCTGTACAAGTTCAGAAACAGATTAAAAAATATATTTTGATTCTAATATTTATAGAAGTAAAACTATTTTAAAGCTATTTTACTAAACTCCGTCCCCACAGTTCCATATTGTATGTCATATATCAGTCAGACTGTTCCCATGGCAACCACAGTAAAACAAGCAGAATGTAATAAATATGGTAGTGCTACATCATCGTCATGACAACACTTCCTGTATTTCTTTCCATTGTAACTCCACTACCCACAAACCCCTTCATCAGGAAGTACAGCGAGAGAGACGGAGGAAAACAAAAACCAAAGTGAGGCTGGAAAAAAGAGGAAAAAACAAAAACAGAGAGAGAGAAAGAAAGAAAGAAAGACAGACAGACAGACAGACAGACGGACAGAAAGGCAAACGGAGGCAGATACTCTATTCTCTCTCTGTCTATCCTCATCAATAGTCAATATTCACCAATCAATCACATCCCATTCCAAACAACTAAACTTAGTCTCCTGTTTCTACATAGAAATACATGTTACATGTGTCATCATATACAGAATATATAATCTATAATATTAGTATCAGAACATCCTAAATGATCGCTTATCTATCAATATTGATTACCAATCAGTATTGATGACCTATTAGTACCACAGATTAACTCATAGATTAGCCGGTTCAAATCAACTATGAATATTGCAGTGTGTTTCCAGACTATCTGAAGGGGGCGGGGCCGGCGGACCGACCAATCAGAGCAGCTCGTACTGCCGGAGGTGCATGCGCTGGATGATGTCACGACAGTCGTTGAAAACTCGCCGGATGTTTTCGGTGTCGATGGCGCAGGTGAAGTGAGGATAACAGTAA
>NW_027605193.1:200115-217615 GCF_048128805.1 Centroberyx gerrardi
TAGACAGGTTAGACAGTTTAGATAGGTTAGACTGGTTAGAGAGGTAAGACAGGTTAGACAGGTTAGATAGGTTAGACCGGTTAGAGAGGTAAGACAGGTTAGACAGGTTAGATAGGTTAGACCGGTTAGAGAGGTTAGACAGGTTAGACAGTTTAGATAGGTAGGACAGGTTAGACAGGTTAGACAGGTTAGATAGGTAAGACAGGTTAGACAGGTTAGATAGGTTAGACCGGTTAGAGAGGTTAGACAGGTTAGACAGTTTAGATAGGTAGGACAGGTTAGACAGGTTAGACAGGTTAGATAGGTAAGACAGGTTAGAGAGGTTAGAGAGGTAGTTAGTTAATGCTGTAACTAGACAGACAGTCAGACAATCAGACAGACAGACAGACAGTCAGACAATCAGACAGACAGACAGACAGACAATCAAACAGAAAGACAGACAGACAGACAGACAGACAGGTAGGTAGTTGGTGATGTTATAAATATTGCTAGCTGCTATGAAAATGACAGCCATATGATGGTAACCATGGTAACATCTAACTGAATCAGTCCATGAGGCAGGTAGAGCTGATTCATCCTCAAACAGATTTATATATATTCCTCTATATAAATATAAACTACATCACACTGTTACTGTATTAAACAGCTTGTTCTCACCATTGAAGCATTGAATCCACTTCCTCCTCTCATCCCTCTGTCCTCCTACATCAAACATACTGAGAGAGAGAGAGAGAGAGAGAGAGAGAGAGAGAGAAAGAGAGAGAGAGAGAGAGAGAGAGAGAGAGAAGAGAGAGAGAGAGAGAGAGAGAGAGAGAGAGAGAGAGAGAGAGAGAGACAATTTAATGGAACAGCTTAAAAATATTGAATCAAGCATAACAGACAAACCAAATCAGCCGGACGACCCCATCACTTTATCTGAGCTCAATGACGAGATTAAAACCCTCAAAACTAGAAAAGCTGTCTGGACCAGACAGCATCAATAATGAAATGTTGAGATACAGCTGCCCTCTCCCAAGAACAGCAATACTCAAACTATTTAATATAGTTCTAACGTTGAATACCCAAAGGTAAAAATGTAGCACACACACAGATCTTCAGGACAAAGTTGACTAATCTCAATTTCACCAATTTATTCTGGCCATGTCAACAAACATGTTAACGTTTCGGCCTAGTGGCCTTCATCAGAGCATCAATATATAATATAGTCTTCAAAACTGGGTTCTTCCCACAGATCTGGAATGAAGGCCTGATTACACCTATATATAAAAATGGTGATAAATTCAATCCCAACAATTACCGAGATATCACTATAACCAGCAACCTTGGAAAACTGTTCTGCAGCATTATGAATATAAAAATAACAAACCTCCTGAATGTAAACAAACTACTAAGTAAAAGTCAAATTGGATTCCTCCCCAAACATCGAACCACAGAGCACATTCACACTCTGCACACACTGATCAGAAAGCATGTTCACCAGACCAGTAAAGGGAAAATCTTTGGCTGTTTTGTGACTTTAAGAAAGTCTCTGACTCAGTCTGGCACAAAGACCTCTTCCTGAACATGTTGGAAGTGGCATCGGAGGTCAAGTTTACAAAATAATTAAAACATATATGAGGGAAATATATGCAGCGTAAAAGTTGACAACAAAAGGACTGGACACTTTAAACAAGCCAGAGGGGTTGTCAGGGGTGAACCTTAAGCCCAACACTATTCAACATTTATATAATGAACTGAAACACTGTTGGAGAACTCCACCTGCAGGGACTCACCCTGGAAGGGAAAGAAATGAAATGTCTCTTTTATGCTGATGATTTACTTCTCCTCTCCCACAGAGGAAGGTTAAGAGAAAGTTTATCCATTCTTGAAAATTACTGCAGAAATATGAATGAATATGAAAAATAAATACAACTTCTCTCTTGATGGGAAACCTCTTGACCACAGCAGCAGATACAGCTGCCTGGACCTCACCATCAGCTCAGACTCTGCTGTTAAAGAGCTGGCTGACAAAGCCCACAGAGTTTTATTACACACTATGCAAATCCTCTATAGATTTAACCCCCCCCACTAGAATTTGGCTTAAAATTTTTGACTCAGTGATCAAACCAATATTGTTATATGGAAGTGAAATCTGGGGACCTCTGTACAGCAAATTAATAATTCATGGGACAAAACACCCACCCACATGGGACACACCTAGAACTCTGTAAAAATATTCTTCAGACCCACAGAAACACCCTGACCTGCAGAGCAGAACCAGGTCCAGATCCTCTTCTTCTTACAATCCAAAAAAGAGCTAGTACATTTTTGTTAAGTGACCCTGACTGCTGCCATCACAGAGCTTTTAGATCCAACCATCAGCACCCAGAGAGAGAGAGAGAGAGAGAGAGAGAGAGAGAGAGAGAGAGAGAGAGAGAGAGAGAGAGAGAGACCCCCTGGAACAGCTAGCCCACAAACAGAGAGACAGAGAGAGAGAGAGAGAGGAGAGAGAGAGAGAGAGAGAGACCCCCTGGAACAGCTAGCCCACAAACAGACAGAGCAGAGAGAGAGAGAGAGAGAGAGAGACAGAGAGAGAGAGAGAGAGAGAGAGAGAGAGAGAGAGAGAGAGAGAGAGAGAGAGAGAGAGAGAGAGAGAGAGAGAGAGAGAGACCCCCTGGAACAGCTAGCCCACAAACACCACCTAAACCCAACCACAAAAACCACACCGGCAACATTCAGACATATTGAAATTCTAAATGCGGCTGTGGCTCAGGAGGTCGAGCGGGTCGTCCACTAATCAGAAGGTCGGGGGTTCGATCCCCGGCTCCTCCGGTCCGCATGTCGAAGTGTCCTTGGGCGAGATACTGAACCCCAAATTGCTCCCGACGGTTGCGTCAGCACCCTGCGTGGCAGCTCGCCGCCATCGGTGTGTGAATGGGTGAATGTAGGCATGTTGTAAAGTGCTTTGAGTGGTCGGTAGACTAGAAAAGCGCTATATAAATGCAGTCCATTTACCATTTAAATCAACAAACATACATTCACTATTGGAAAAATGAAATTAAACAAATAAACAAAACAAAGCTTAAGTGCTATCAAGCATTAAATAAGGATTACAAATATGCAGAATATCTCACTGTAATTAAAGACCCCAAACAAAGGAAATATTAACTATGTACAGACTGAGCGACCAGCAGCTGACCATAGAGACAGGACGCCACAAACAAACATGGCTACCCAGAGAAAGAAGAATCTGCCCAAACTGTGACTCAGAAGACATCGAAAGTGAAGAGCATTTCCTCATATTCTGCTAAAAATATGAGCGTTTAAGAGATGGTTTTTCCAAAATCCAAGAAAAAACATTTTAATAATCTTGAAAACCAAGAAAAAATGTCTGTTCTCCTTGGAGAAAAGAGAGAAAACCTGGAAGTGACGGCCGATGTGTCGCAGCATGCCATCACCTCCGAAACACCTGAACCCTGAATCCTGCCAAAACCACTTTATACTTTCATCCCTTTTCCTGTTTTTAGACATTATCTTTTTATTGTTATGATCCCATTACTGCCATTACAATTATTTACTGATGTTGTGGTTATTGTTATTGTTGTTATTATAATTGTTATACTGTTTATTCATCATCCTTCCTACTCTCATTATTACTATCAATTATTACTATTGTTCCTGTTTGATGTACCGTTTGTTTTTGTTGTTTGGTTTTCTTTTTGCAATTTAAATGCTTTAGCAACACATACTGTACATGTCATGCTAATAAAGCTCACTGAATTGAATTGAATTGATTTGAGAGAGACAGAGAGAGAGAGAGAGAGAGAGAGAGAGACAGAGAGAGAGAGAGAGAGAGAGACAGAGAGAAAGAGAGAGAGAGATAGAGAGAGAGACAGAGAGAGAGAGAGAGAGAGAGAGACAGAGAGAGAGAGAGAGAGACAGAGAGAGAGAGAGAGAGAGAGAGAGAGACAGACAGAGAGAAAGAGAGAGAGAGAGAGACAGAGAGAGAGAGAAAGAGACAGATGTATGATTACTCATTAAAAAAACACTTATTTAAATATGGTTTTGAATGTGTTTTGTAAATATATTTTAATTTGAGCTGTAGCAGCCAGTCTCCACCAGGTGACAAAGTTTGGGCAGAGTAGTTTTCTTGACAGCCAACAGCCAATCATATGTCTCCATTTTGACCCTGTGACCCCAGTCAGAAACATAACAAATCAGGAAACTAGACAGACGATTGGTCCAGATTGAGCAGGGGGCGGGGCTAACAGCACTTACTGAAAGTTGACCTTGTCAACCTGAAACCTGGTTTCAAAAATCCCTGAAGTCAAAACTCTGCAACGCAACAAATCCTGGAGGAGACAAGGAGAGGAGAGGAGAGGAGACAAGGAGAGGAGAGGAGAGGAGAGGAGAGGAGAGGAGGAGAGGAGAGAGTAGGAGAGGAGAGGAGACAAGGGAGAGGAGAGGAGAGGAGACAAGGAGAGGAGAGGAGAGGAGAGAGTAGGAGAGGAGAGGAGGAGAGGAGAGGAGAGGAGGAGAGGAGAGAGGAGAGGAGAGGAGAGGAGAGGAGAGTAGGAGAGGAGAGGGAGGAGAGGAGAGGTGAGGAGAGGAGGAGAGGAGAGGAGAGGAGGAGAGGAGAGGTGAGGAGAGGAGGAGAGGAGAGGTGAGGAGAGGAGGAGAGGAGAGGAGACAAGGAGAGGAGAGAGTAGGAGAGGAGAGGAGGAGAGGAGAGGAGAGGAGAGGAGAGGAGGAGAGGAGAGAGTAGGAGAGGAGAGGAGAGGAGAGGAGAGAGTAGGAGAGGAGAGGAGGAGGGGAGAGGAGAGGAGAGGAGAGTAGGAGAGAGGAGAGGAGAGGTGAGGAGAGGAGGAGAGGAGAGGAGGAGAGGAGAGGAGAGGAGGAGAGGTGAGGAGAGGAGGAGAGGAGAGGAGACAAGGAGAGGAGAGGAGAGGAGGAGAGGAGAGGAGAGGAGAGAAGGAGAGGAGAGGAGAGGAGAGGAGAGTAGGAGAGGAGGAGAGGAGAGGTGAGGAGGAGAGGAGAGGAGAGTAGGAGAGGAGGAGAGGAGGAGAGGAGAGGAGAGGAGGAGAGGAGAGGAGAGAGGAGAGGAGAGGAGAGGAGAGAGTAGGAGAGGAGAGGAGGAGAGGAGAGGAGAGGAGAGGAGGAGAGGAGACAAGGAGAGGAGAGGAGAGAGTAGGAGAGGAGAGGAGGAGAGGAGAGGAGAGAGTAGGTGAGGAGAGGAGGAGAGGAGAGGAGAGGAGAGGAGGAGAGGAGAGGAGAGAGTAGGAGAGGAGAGGAGGAGAGGAGAGGAGAGAGTAGGAGAGGAGAGGAGGAGAGGAGAGGAAAGGAGACAAGGAAATGAGAGTAGAGGAGAGGAGACAAGGAGAGGAGAGGAGAGCAGAGGAGGAGAGGAGACAGGGAGAGGAAAGGAGACAAGGAGAGGAGACAAGGAGATGAGGAGAGGAGAGGAGAGGATAGGAGAGGAGAGGAGAGGAGAGGAGGAGAGGAGAGGAGACAAGGAGAGGAGACAAGGAGAGGACAGGAGATAAGGAGAGGAAAGGAGACAAGGAGAGGACAGGAGGAGAGGAGAGGAGGAGAGGAAGAGAGGAGAGGAGGAGAAGGAAGGAGAGGAGAGGAAGAGAGAGGAGAAGAAACAAATTAGTTAACTTGTTATTCATAATTAGTTCAGGTTAATTAGGTCATGTTAATTAATTCAGGTAAATTAGTTCAGGTTAATTAGTTCATGTTAATTAATTCAGGTAAATTAGTTCAGGTTAATTAGTTCATGTTAATTAACTCAGGTAAATTAGTTCAGGTTAATTAGTTCATGTTAATTAACTCAGGTAAATTAGTTCAGGTTAATTAATTCATGTTAATTCATTCAGGTAAATTAGTTCAGGTTAATTAGTTCAGGTTAATTCAATAAGGCAAATTAGTTCCAGTTAATTAGGATCTTGGTGATAATTACCTGGTCAGTAGGCGTATAGTCGCTCCGTCTGACTGGATCCAACCGGTCCAGGAAGCTACACACACAGCAACAGCATACATCAGACAGATACTCTATATTCTTCTTCAATAATCACCTGTGTGTGTGTTTGTTTCAGCTTTACGACCCAAAACAGGTTCCTCATCTCTTTTAGTGCTGAGCACCGTGAGGCTGGACCTGTTCTGGACCTGTTCTGGACCTGTTCTGGACCTGTTCTTAAGTTGAAACAATTTCAGCTTTGTCTGAAGCACCGCTCATCTATGTCACTTCAGAGTTCTACCAACCAATGAGGATGAAGCAGGGACGGAACCAAGAGCCGGCATCCTGCCGTTATACGTTAGCTAGGCTGAAGGTTCTAGATATTCTGAAGGTTCTAGATCTTCTGAAGGTTCTAGAGCTTCTGAAGGTTCTAGAGGTTCTGGAGGTTTTAGAGGTTCTGGGTGTTGTGAAGGTTCTAGAGCTTCTAGAGTTCTAAAGGTTCTGAAACTACATTTGTTTTCTCATCCATGTGTTAGGTGGAAAATCTCAGACTGCATCTCACCGCTGCATTCTGATTGGTCCATTTGGGAACTGCAGTTACAGCTCAAAACAAGGAGACATGTTTGTTACTGATTGGCCCAGACAGGGAAAACATGTTTACTGTTGCCTTGTTAGTTAAAGGAATCCAACTAACATTTTAATTATTAGCTGTTAATGATGTACTGGCTCCATTCAGTAGTTTGTTGTGTTTTTCTTCTTGGTGGATAACCGACCAATCGTAGACGAGGTGACGTCACCTCCAGATATTTCCAGCAGCTACAATAGAGTTTGATATGAGAAAATGTTTCAGGATATAAAACATCAGCGGTTTTGGTGTCAGTCCCTCAGAATCAAAGAGCGAGGGCTTCTTTCTAGAGTCGATTTCTCCATCACAGGAGCAGGAGAGAGACCAGAATGATATCAGTCTTCTAATCAATCCTGAAGCTAATGTTGCTGTGTGGAGATTTCATTGAGACATAATGATATAAACCAATATCCAGCTGTGTTGCTGTTTTCTCCTCTTTTCAACCCGGACCGACTCGAAGCTCCTCCCACTCCTCCCACACAGCAGCTTTTCATTTTTTTAAAACTAGCTTGGCTCCTCCTTCGCTGTTTAAAAGCGGCGCTCTCCCCCTCACATTCCTGAAAAAAAATCTCCTAATGGCGGAATCGATGAAGCGAGCGAGTAAACTTGTTTAAACTAGTAAACTGTTAAACTAGTGAACTTGTTAAACTAGTAAACTGTTAAACTAGTGAACTTGTGCAACTTGTTAAACCGGTAAATGTGTTAAACTTGTTATACCAATACACTTGTTAAACTTGTTAAACTTGTTAAACCGGTAAACTTGTTAAACTTGTTAAACCTGTAAACTTGTTAAACTAGTAAACTTGTTAAACTTGTTATACCAGTACACTTGTTAAACTTGTTAAACTTGTTAAACCTGTAAACTTGTTAAACTAGTAAACTTGTTAAACTTGTTAAACCTGTAAACTTGTTAAACTAGTAAACTTGTTAAACTTGTTATACCAGTACACTTGTTAAACTTGTTAAACCTGTAAACTTGTTAAACTTGTTATACCAGTACACTTGTTAAACTTGTTAAACTTGTTAAACCGGTAAACGTGTTAAACTTGTTAAACCAGTAAACTTGCTCTCCTCCTCTTCACTTGTCTTTGTGGGTCATGTGACCTCCAGCGGGAGAAAGATCTGTCAAAGTGAGACTGGTAACCTGTGACACATTCTCTGTAGGTACGGTTAGCTTAGCTGTTAGCTGACACTCTCTGTGTCTCTGGTTGCTCTGTCTGGTGCTAATGCTAATGCTTTAGCATGCAGTCTGTTTAGCGACCATAGGAGACTAGTGTTATCCTAACGGCGCTGGCAGTTCAAGTCTTCTTGGTGATTTGTTCACCAGAATCTCAATATGAATCCAACTTCAAAGATTTTCATGTTTTTGAGTTTTTTCTTCAGGTTGAGCTCGGTCTTCCTAACCTCCAGACAGCCTCCTGTTTGTTTTACACTTTTAACTTTTAACTACTTGTCTATTTTATATGTTGAGAGAAACACTATAATAGTAATTTTCTAACTGGTATGTTTGTGTTTATTTGTTAAGAAAAAAATGTACAAAAGTATACTTTTATTTAATATTATTTGTAGTATTACTTGAGAAAAAGTAAAAGGTTAGTCACACCAGTAACTACCAACCAAGATGAAAACTGCAGCATCGTATTTACAGAAGAAGAAGATCTGTCTTCCCACGAGACTTTGAATGCAACTTGTTTTGTTTGCACAGGAAGCGAGTCTGGTCTTGATTCATAACGGACTTCACTAATGATGAAGATTTAGTTTTCAGAAGTTATGAATCTACAGGCCACAGAATAAAAACCAAAACCAACTCTGGATTACTACAAGGTTTATCTTCATACTTTGGATAATGCTAGTCGCCTACAGTGACTCAACAGACTGCATGCTAAAGCATTAGCATGCTAACGCTTTAGATGTAGATTCTACTCTATGGACTAAATCTCCATTAATTTCTACACTTAACATGAACAGATTGACTGGAGGCTGTTTCTGTTCCCATGGCGCGCTGTGACATCACCAGCCCCTTCAGCCAATCACCTTCATCTGCTGCTCCCCTCGGTCCCGCCCCCTCGGGCCGTGATAGGGCCATCGGGGTTAGCGGAGCGTTCTGATTGGTCCGTTGGGACTCAGACTGTCAGTCCCTCTGAGTAACGAACTGGAAGACTGAAGATAAAGGATAGTGTCTGTGTGTGTGTGGTGTGTGTGCGTGTGTGTGTGTGTGTGTGTGTGGTGTGTGTGTCTGTGTCTGTGTGTATGTGGTGTGTCTGTGTGTGTGTAGTGTGTATGTGTGTGTGTGGGGGGGGGGATGTCTGTGTGTCTGTGTGTGTGTCTGTGCCTGTGTGTCTGTGTGTGTGTCTGTGTGTGTGTGTGTGTGTATGTGTGTGTGTGTGTGTGTGTGTGTGTGGTGTGTGTGTCTGTGTCTGTGTGTATGTGGTGTGTGTGTGTGTGGGGGGGGATGTCTGTGTGTCTGTGTGTGTGTGTATGTGTGTGTGTGTGTGTGTGTGTGTATGTGTGTGTGTGTGTCTGTGTGTGTGTGTATGTGTGTGTGTGTGGGGGGGGGATGTCTGTGTGTGTGTGTGTGTGTGTGTGTGTGTGTGTCTCACTATTTAGCGCAGTCGATGAGTTGGTATTCGTTGGCTCGTTCGAAACAAGCCTTCACTCCGTCATCCTCCCACAGCTTCTGAGCATGCTCAAAAAACTCCTGGAGACAGAGAGAGAGAGACAGAGAGAGAGAGAGAGAGAGAGAGACAGAGAGAGAGAGAGAGAGAGAGACACAGAGAGAGACAGAGAGAGAGAGAGAGACACAGAGAGAGACAGAGAGAGAGAGAGAGAGAGAGAGACAGAGACAGAGAGAGAGAGAGACAGAGAGAGAGAGACACAGAGAGAGACAGAGAGAGAGAGAGAGAGACAGAGAGAGACAGAGAGAGAGAGAGAGAGAGAGAGACAGAGAGACAGAGACAGAGAGACAGAGAGACAGAGAGAGAGACAGAGAGAGACAGAGAGAGACAGAGAGAGAGAGAGAGAGACCTTTAACCAGCCCTTTATTGACACAAACTTTTCCAGTTAGAGATCAAAAACAAGACATTTCGAAGAGTAAAAAAATAGTAAAAGTGAATCCCACATACATAAACACAAGCCCCTCCTATACACACAAGGTTTTACAAAACATTGTACCATTAAACCTGAAAAAAAAGAAAAAAAAGAAAAACAGTATTACTTAGTTACTTGATCAGCTTTTACATTCCATCAAAAAGACAAGAGTAGTGATTGTTGGACTAAACTGCACAGAACATTTACCGAACCCAGTTTTCCACAAATTCCTCCAGGTTTGAAGCCATTCTATAAAACGGTTTTGAGACGAGCTGCCGCAAGTCCTCTGACCACGAGTTCAGGATCAGCAGGCCCCGCCCCTTTTATCTGGTTTCTCCTTGTAAACCAGATACTCATTTAGCTTGACCTAACAGGAAGTTAAGAAGACTAACCCGTCTGCGTTGGGAAGCACAAAAATAAAAACTATTTCACCGAACACTGCTGCAATAAAGAAAAGACTCACTAACCACCTGTCTGTCTGTAGCCACCTGTCTGTCTGTAGCCACCTGTCTGTAGCCACCTGTCTGTCTGTAGCCACCTGTCTGTAGCCACCTGTCTGTCTGTAGCCACCTGTCTGGAGATCTGCATTGCGATTCTCTATGGGAGGCTGTACAGAGACTCCAGTCTGGTGCAAACACCCCGACCGCCTCGATCCGGCAAACCAGCTAAAGAAAGTCTGTTCAGAACCTCGACACTGACGCTGTAAAGAACCTTTTTAGAAACATCTGAGAAGTTCTGTAGCTCTGGTGTTCGAAAGGAAAGAAGTGCTGCATCCTTCTCTCCCTGCTCCTCTGCTGCAGCAGAGACGGTCAGCTGTGGAGTCCAGCTGTCTGTCTGTCTGATCAACAGACTCCGCCCCTCTGGCTGTCTGTCTGTCTGATCAACAGACTCCGCCCCTCTGGCTGTCTGTCTGTCTGATCAACAGACTCCGCCCCTCTGGCTGTCTGTCTGTCTGATCAACAGACTCCGCCCCTCTGACTGTCTGTCTGTCTGATCAGCAGACTCCGCCCCTCTGGCTGTCTGTCTGTCTGATCAGCAGACTCCGCCCCTCTGGCTGTCTGTCTGTCTGATCAGCAGACTCCGCCCCTCTGACTGTCTGTCTGTCTGATCAGCAGACTCCGCCCCTCTGACTGTCTGTCTGTCTGATCAGCAGACTCCGCCCCTCTGGCTGTCTGTCTGTCTGATCAACAGACTCCACCCCTCTGACTGTCTGTCTGTCTGATCAACAGACTCCGCCCCTCTGGCCTCCCTGAAGTTGCCCGGAAGTGAACGCACCACCTCATCTAGCAGTCTCTGCAGAAGACAGATTGATTTAAAACCAGTCTCTTCACTTTAGATGGTGGCAGTCTTCCACTGACCCTCCGATCTTAGATTTGCCAGTTTAGTGAGTCCAGCTCCTATGAAGACTCTCTGAACACTGGCATTGTATGCAGGGGTTGTAGAACAGAGGTTCCTCCCCAACGTGACCATACAGGTTTGAGCAGTCCCTCTTAGCCTTTAAAACTGTAGTCCACGCACATAGATCGGATCGGTCTATTCCATCCACCTTGAGAGGAAAAAGGTGCTTATCATAGCTCATGTTCCGTACTTTATGTAAGAGCAGTTTGTAAGCGAAACCCTGCGATGCGATCAGTCCTTGACCTCCAGTTGGTAAATACAGGACAGCAGGTCTGGTCCAATGATGTCCTGCCCAGAAGAAACTAACCAGCCTCTTCTGGATCTCCTTCACTAACCCTCTGGTGGCTCTAAAACAGTGAACCGGTGCCAGAGCATTGAGGCAGTCAAGTTATTCACAACCAGAACCCTCCTCCTGTAAGACGACTGGGGCAGGACCCAAGTCCATCGAGACAATCAGGCATTTACTTTCTCTAGAAGTCCCAACCAATTTTCCCTCTGGAAGTCGTTACTTCCTAGGAAAACACCTAAACACTTAATGCCCTCCCTAGTCCATTCCAAACCTGCTGGTAGTTTAGGTAGTTCTTTCTTTGTCCACTGCCCTACAGCAAAACCCTCACATTTGGCCCAATTGACCTTAGCAGATGATGCCTTTTCGTATAATGCCAGGTCTCAAACCTTCCTGAGCTTAGTAAGGAGAGGCTCTATGGCCAGAGTATAGAGCATCCCAGATAAAGGGCAACTTTGCCTGATCCCTCTATGAACTGTAACTGGACGGCTAAGTCCGCCCCCACCTAACCCTAAACAAATAATTATGATCAACTCTATCAAAAGCTTTTTATTGATCAATAGATAAAAGACCCACATCCAGTTCTTGTAGTTTTGACAAATCAATGACATCACGGATTAAAAACAAATTGTCCATTATTGTACGTCCAGGTACATAATATGTTTGACCACAGTGCACAATAGTATCCAAACACTCTTTAAGTCTATTTGAAAGACATTTGGCTATGATCTTGTAGTCCGTGCAAAGTAGTGAGAGTGGAGATACGACCTCCTTTGTTTTCTCTTGGAGAAAATATATCTGGAAAATATTTTCAGTTTTACATCATTCAAGATGTGATTAACACTGTAGAGCTACTGACTGTAAATATGTATGACTCTGTAAATGACATATGATATATATCACCATTATTATTATTTAATTTATTTCTTTATTTTTATTTCTTTATTTTTTTTACCATTTTGTTACTATGACTTGCTATTTTATTAATCTATAATATTGCATCTTAAATTTCCTTCTCTATGTTTCTGTAATGTGTAACATGACACACTGTGTGACTCTGTAGAGTCCAGACTGCTTTGGCAACACTGTTCCTAACAGTCTGCTAATGAAGCTGAACTGAATTGAATTGACAGAGAGAGAGAGAGAGAGAGAGAGAGTCAACTGTAGATGGCAGTGTGTTGTATTTTTCCGTATTTCCATTTATAATTTATCGTCCAAATTGTCCATCCAGTTTAATGTGACCAAATGATTCTCAAACTGAGTCTACACACATTTTAAAAGTTTGACTTTGGCTCAATAAAAATGAGACGACACCGTCTCTACTGTGGAAACATCATGACATCACATTACTACAACAGATAAGCCGGAGTAAAATATGAGTTTCATAGGAGCTCTGCCTTTTATCTTATTGTTATAACCCTCAAATTATTATTTTCAACCACAGCACTGGATAAAACAGACAAGCTTTAGTCAATTATGGCTACAAACTAGAAATGTTCGATATAATACTCACTAGCTAACATGTTAGCTAAAAAGATTTCTGAAAGTCTACACACTGAAAACATATAAGGAAAAACCGATTTCAAGTGAAGGATGGGTGTAAATTATGATGTTAATTATTATGTATGTAAATTATTATTAAATTGTTATTTATTTTATAGGTGGTGATATATTTCCATTCATGTAGCAAATATGGATGCCAGTTGGCTATAAAGCTATAACTGAAGTGCTGTTAGATTGGATCTATGACTGATAAAGTGATGATGTCACTGCAGACTGAGGCTTACTTTCGTTTCATGCGTCTCTGATCCGGAGAGTATCCAGATCTGATTAATCCACATCCCGTTCACACCGGGCTACACCGCGTCTCTCCCTGCTCTCTCTCTGATGTCTCTCAGTCTCTCTGGTTTTCTGACTCAGAGCCACTCAGTCGGTTTCTCTGTCACCAAGCTGAGACTTCAGTCCGGAGGACGGAGCTCCAGCGGCTCCGACCGGCCTCAACCTGCATGTCTTCATATATATTTTTAGGGTTGGTTTTATAAAGGAGCCGGTGGCGCTCACCGCTGTGACATGTTGCTCGATAAAGTTTATTTCGCTGGTGAAGCCCGAACTGAGGCCAAATTTCTGTTTTCTGTCTTTGTCATTTTCTCACACAGAGAATGGAATGACAAGCACGTTCACTGCATCAGGATTCATTAATATATAATATAATATAATAATAATAATATAAGGCCGTTGCTGAGAGACGTTCAGTTTGGGAGGAGTTGATGACGTATGCGGCTTGACCAGACCGATGCATTTACACTTCTCTAACTTGAGGATCCAACGTGTCTCAGACCTTTGAGCAACTGGACACCAAACGGTCTCCAGAGCGTCGGGTTACAGTTTCACTTTACAGCTGAATCAGCTCAGGACTCATGAAGTGGCTCAGTGTAAATACGGACTTAGACTTAAAAAGACCAACTCTAACACTGGAACAATACTTGGGTAATTGGTCATATATAATAATTGATCATATATAATAATTGATCTTATATACTAGGGGCGTTTAGAGAAGGAGGAGAAAGGAGAGTAGGAGAGGAGACAGAGGAAGAGGTTGTTTTGTCTCTTTTTAGTCTTCAGAGACGGGAGATGTTTGGATAATTAGGCCTCAGGTGAGACACACACACACACACACACACACACACACAGATGTAAGCATCCTCCGGTGTGTAGTCATTCCCATGCTAACTCATTACATCATGTCATTAGCATCATTAAAACAAACAAGCTCTTAACGAACTCTCCTGGTGCCTTAAAGGGGCAGTTCACCTGTTTCTGTCTGTTTACACTTAAAGGGGCAGTTCACCTGTTTCTGTCTGTTTACACTTAAAGGGGCAGTTCACCTGTTTCTCTGTGCGTTCACACTTAAAGGGGCAGTTCACCTGTTTCTGTATGTTTACACTTAAAGGGGCAGTTCACCTGTTTCTCTGTGTGTTCACACTTAAAGGGGCAGTTCACCTGTTTCTGTCTGTTTACACTTAAAGGGGCAGTTCACCTGTTTCTCTGTGTGTTCAGACAATGGAGGCTGCAGTTTGTCTTTGGCTGAATTTCAGCTGAGCTAGCACAATCCACCCAAACTGGTTTCTGTCTCTACAGACGAGGCCTGAAGTTATCAAGCGTCTCAGAGTAGGAAATTGATCCTACCTGCCCCAAAATTCTTCACATTTGGTCGTATTCTTACACATAGGAGTAAGAGCAAGTTAACATGACATAAAGACCTGACATGAAAGTATTCTTATCTCAGGATGTGTTTAGAGAGCCAAAGAGGTTTCCTAACCTGTTAGAACCTGTCAAGCAGCACATTTAGGGAAACAAACACTCCTGACATAACGTCAGTTTACTCAACAGATATCAGTCAGACTGGGACGGTGTTCATGGTGTGATGGACTGTGTGTGAAACATCTCTTGCTCTCTGCTGATGGACTGTGTGTGAAACATCTCCTGCTCTCTGCTGATGGACTGTGTGAAACATCTCCTGCTCTCTGCTGATGGACTGTGTGAAACATCTCCTGCTCTCTGCTGATGGACTGTGTGTGAAACATCTCCTGCTCTCTGCTGATGGACTGTGTGAAACATCTCCTGCTCTCTGCTGATGGACTGTGTGAAACATCTCCTGCTCTCTGCTGATGGACTGTGTGTGAAACATCTCCTGCTCTCTGCTGATGGACTGTGTGAAACATCTCCTGCTCTCTGCTGATGGACTGTGTGAAACATCTCCTGCTCTCTGCTGATGGACTGTGTGTGAAACATCTCCTGCTCTCTGCTGATGGACTGTGTGTGAAACATCTCCTGCTCTCTGCTGACTGCCTCTCAGCAGAGGAACCTGTCAGACTTATGGCTCCTCATGTCATACGACCAAAGAGTTTCAGAAACAAGCTGTTGGTGTGATTGACTGCACCCATATCAAAATCACTGCATCAGTCGTAAGCGTTACCATAGCAACAACACCCAGGTGGATTTTAATGCTGATTATATGATTCTTGATCTTGCCAGCTGGCCTGGATCACATGACTGTAGATTAGAGTGAGCTCAACATGCTGTTTAGCTATAATAGGCTATATAGTGTACTTCATTAGCATAATTTTAATATAAAAGTATACTTCAATAGTTTCACAATAGAGTTCAGAGGTTCAGTTCTGGTTTGACGCAGACTCTCCACCAGACTCTCAGGGAATTTAACTTTAGCGACAACAGGAGTCTGATCAGAAAAACCTGATGGTCCTCGGCTACAAATATTTCAACCTGGTTGGTGCTCAATCCTGTTTTTGACGTTGGCTGCATTACTGAAAAATGTTAAATATTCCAGATGAATCACTTAATATACAGACTTCCAGCTGTTAAGGAAAGACAGAAAGAAGGTGGGAGACAGGACTTTGACAAAGCAGATTCTGCCAATATATAAAGAACGAGTCTCGTCAACCAACTGTCTTACAACACTTAATGACCTGTATGAGGATGGGGTCTTCTCATCCTTTGCATCCCTGTCAGTTATAACTTGCCCAGCAGACATCTCTTTCGTTTTTTCCAAATAAGACACTTTGTCCCAAAAAAAATTCCCCATTTCCCCAACCGCCTCCCTGAATCGAAAATTGACCAGTTTCTCACCCTTGACTTTGATCAAAAGCGGCTGATATTTATAATCTACGGCATAATTGACTCCCTAAATCCAGCCCCCACTGCATCCCTCAGACTCCTGGGAGCAGGACTTGGGAGTTGACATCTCAGACAGCCAGTGCAGCGACATCCTAGGCCTGGGAGGGTATGTGGGTTTTTGGTTCCTCTATTACAGACACCTTGTCATGTCCTATAACTGCTAAACTGATTTTGTCATGTCTGCAGAAAATTCAATAAAAAGATAAAAAAATAAAAACGAGTCTCTCTCCCGCCTATTTACAATTATTGGTAAACATAGTGTTTTCTTCATTCCATCATTATAAGTTCCTCCGGTGTTCCACTTGTTCAGACTGAAAGGTTTAATAAATATAAATAAAGAGATTCACTTCAAAACAATTCAGCAGCAGGACTAGTTTTTCATATATTGTCAGAATCTGCTTTGTCGGCGTTCCTTTATGTGCTAGAAATGATTTTCAGACTGTTCCTCCAGACAATGGCAGTGAATGGAGAGAGAAAAAAATACAATTCTCCAGTCTCCTCTACAGGAGCAACAGATCACAGAATCACTGATTTATCATGAGGAAGAGACACAACCCAAGACCCGACCAGAGTCACACAGAGATTTAAACACTCCGCCCCTTTAACGCCTGACTGACAAGACTCCAGAGACTTCATTTAGAGAGAACAATGGCGTGTGTGTGTGTGTGTGTGTGTGTGTGTGTGTGTGTGTGTGTTACCTCTGTGTATTCGAAGTCAGACAGCGGTGCGATGCTCCTGATGTAGTCGACTCTGAACTCGTTGCCAGGGTTACCAAGAGGAACGGGTGGAATCAGTGTGCTCATGGCTGACACGATGGTCTGAAACACACACACACACATACACAAAACAGGCAGCATCATACAGCTAACAGCTGTATTTAGGTATCAGGTATATATTTCACTCTGACTTTCCATTTGGAAAAAAAATCCACGGACACACTCCCAATTTGTAACAAATCAATTATTGCTGCTCAGCTGTAGCTTGTTCCATTATCTCAGACGACCAATCAGCTCGTGTTTGAAAAGATCTAGATGTAGAAGAAGAGATGACTTCCTGGATGAGGTCAGAACAAAGATATTCCTGTTCGATCAAGTCAATAACTTTAAAAGCTCTGTGTGTTCGAATGTCGTCTTCCAGCTCTCCTGAACTCTTCTGGAGGTCGGCGCTCTTGTTGAGAACTTGCTCTCCTGCTGGGTGTAACAGCAGGAGATCTCGGACCAGATCTCAGACCAGATCTCAGACTAGATCACAGACCAGGTCTCAAACAGATCTCAGACCAGATCTCAAAACAAAGCAGAGGAGATGGAGGAAGAGGAAATACTGAAGCCAGAGACACTGGCTCTGGCTTCAGTTTAAACTATCTTGCTACTTGATCCCATCGACTTCCAGCAATTGAGCTAAGCTAACTGTTCCCATTCCTTCAAACATTCCTTTGTCTGATTCTGCATTAGCAGGAAAAACAGCCAAACTC
>NW_027605193.1:220115-222615 GCF_048128805.1 Centroberyx gerrardi
CAGGTTCTACTGGGTCCTACTTGGTCCTGCTGGGTCCCAACAGTTTCTTCAGTTCCACTGAGTCCATCCAGGCTTCACTGGGTCCTACCAGGTCCTACTGGGTCCTGTTGGGGCCTACCAGGTCCTGTTGGGCCCTACCACGTTCTACTGGGTCCTATTGGGTCCTACCAGGTTCTACTAGGTCCTACTTGGTCCTGTTGGGTCCCACCAGTTTCTGTTGGGTTCCACTGAGTCCATCTGGGCTTTACTGGGTTCTACCAGGTCTTACTGGGTCCTGTTGGGTTCAACCAGGTTTAACTGGGTCCTGTTGGGTACTACTGGGTCAAGTTGGGTTCTACTGGGTCCTGCTGGGTTCTACCAGGTTTCACTGGGTCCTGATGGGTTCTACTGGGTCCTGCTGGGTTCTACCAGGTTCTACTGGGTCCTGCTGGGTTCTACCAGGTTTCACTGGGTCCTGCTGGGTTCTACCAGGTTCTACTGGGTCCTGCTGGGTTCAGGTCAGTCAGACTGACAGCAGAATTGTCTCTCTATCTCTCTGCTCTTCTTCCATTAAACTCCACAGAGATGAAAGCTTAACAAATCATCACTGTTTTTCAGTTTAGATCAGCTTAGTCCAGTTCAGTTTAGTCCAGTTTAGATTAGTTTAGTCCAATTCAGATCAGTTCAGTTCAGACCAGTTCTTTTTTCCTCCAGTCCAATCCACTTAATTTGGTTCAGTTTCCAGTCCAGTTCAGTTCAGTTCAGTTCAGTAGAACCAGAGTTCTACCAGCTGCAATCTGGTTATTATGGGATGTCAGTTCAGTTCAGCTGTTTGGATCGTCTGCTTCAGTAAAAACACCTGAAGAGCTCTGTCTGTCTCTCTCTCTCTCTCTCTCTCTCTCTCTCTTCTTCTTCTTCTCTCTGACTGTTTCTCTACCTCTCTCTCCCCTCCCTGCTCTCTCCCCCTCCCACTTCCCCTGCTTCTCTCGCTCTCTTTACTCCAGGTAAATCTCTCTCTCTCTCTCTCTCTCTCTCTCTCTCTCTCTCTCTCTCTCTCCCTCTCTCTCTAATAGCAGCTCATTAGTTGAGTCTTGGGTTTTCTTTTGGGGATTTCTTTCTTCTTGTCTCCTGTTTGCTGCCTAACGACCAGACTAACATCATATTCTTATGTTTTTCTGTTTGGATGCAGTTTAAACAGATTTGTAAATATTTTAGACAAATATTCATTAGTTCTGGTCTGCTAATGCAGTAACATGCAACACAGTAAACTACATTTGGTATTACTGCTGGTGCTGCTACAGTACTATAGTACTAATACTAATACTTGTCAACTACAGTTGTACTACTGTACATTCCCTGGTTTGGTTGTTAGTTAGTTGTTGGTAACATTCAGCAGATCCTGTTGTTGTATTAAATTCTCCATCCAGATTATTTCCCTACAGTATTAATTAAGTTTAACATTATTATTACATTTGCCTATTAAAGCTCCCATATTATCCAGTTCTCAGGTTTTAAATTTCTGTCTCAGGATGACAATAAAGTTCTCATGATGCTGTGCAGATAAATGTAGTTTAATTCAAAGTTGAATAGAATGATTCAAACTGAATGAATGTGAGACTTAGGGCGCTTTCACACCTGACAGTCCAATACAATGACACATCGTTTGGTTCTTCAGCTGGTCCAGTTCACTTTCACAAAGCCAAAAATAAAACGGTCCAGAGCTTGTAAACAAAGTCATGTGGTTGAAAATGCTGTTTGATTATTGGTCAGTTAGCAGGTAAAAATACAACAAAACCCTCACAACTTCTGCCAAGACTGTATCTGACACCATGGAGACGTCAGGTTCTGCTCATGTCGGTCTTGATTTGGAGGCAGATCAGACTCTAGAGGATTACGCATATGAACGCCTGTCAAGAATGCGGGTATTAAATAATTTAATAATACAGACATTTGGAGGAAGACACTCGTCAGTCTGATCACAGAAGCAGGATCTGATGACATCGTGCCAGGACTTGTTTTCATTTGCCCTACAGGACCAGAGAGGTAAGGTGATCCAAACTATAGAGCTGCATGACGATTCCAATCATGCAGAAATCCCCAAAAGTTGATCCATGCAAACGCTAGTTTCCCCAGTCACCAAGACAGGATGTGATGACATTGTTTTTAACCAATAAAATGCAGAGTAAATGGTTCGCTCCCTGCGATTGGTTGGAATGGTGTTCTCACCAGACATGAACCGCTCCACAGTTCACTTGGAAGCGGACCAGATCAGATCTTGGAGGCGGACCAGAGAGCGGTTGTTTGGCACCAGGGTTCGATCAGGGAGTTCAGACCCCAAACCATCTGAACCAAGGGGGGAAGTGCTTCAAACGGACTAAACATGGCTGCTGTGAACGCACCTTAAGTCGTCACAATACTGGACTCTGATTGGCCGACAGCAGCGGCTCCTCTAATTCAAATGAGGTAAACACAGATTTTGAATGGATAGAACGGTCTTTCCACTGTTTTCTATGGTATTTTG
>NW_027605193.1:227615-320115 GCF_048128805.1 Centroberyx gerrardi
GGTCTAGTGGATTGATTTTGGACTCTTGTCTGGTCAGGACTACCTGATTTTGGACTCTTGGTCTGGTCTGGATTGGTTGATTTTGAACTCTTGGTCTAGTCTGGACTGGCTGATTTTCGACTTTTGGTCTAGTCTCAATTGGTTGATTTTGGACTCTTGGTCTAGTCCGGATTGGTTGATTTTGGATCCGTGGTCCAGGATGGATTGATTTTCGACTCTTGCCTTTCTGTGCTGAGTTAGGCCCCTCCCCCTCTGGCTTAGACTCCGCCTTCCTCTTCTGGGCCGATGCCCCATCAGCAGGTTCTGAAATATACAGAAGGTATGAGAGTATAAGATATGGCTGCACCAATTCAAAAGCCCAAATCCAAGTCAAATTTATATATATATATAAATAATAAATCCAGCCTTCGCAACCTGATACAGTCCTAAATAACCAATAGAAATGAGAAATCTGAGGCTGGGTAGTGTGTTTGTTTGTGAGAGTGAGAGAGAAACAAAGAGAGAAATACTTTGGATTTATTATGCTGATTAAACCCAATTACACATTTCTCTGTAACCTGGAAACTTGGGTCCAATAAGCACCTTGATTTACTGTTTGGGAGGCATTCATCTCTGGATGTCCCAGAAATTGCTGCAGCTAAACAGACAAGACAGAAATTCTATTTCTTGGGCCGAAGTCATACAGTCAGAATTCATGATTATTTAATGCTAAATTCCCCGGCTGGCTGCTGCACAGGTAGAGTTTCTCCCATAAAGGGTCAGAGGAAAACTCTGTTTGCTCTGTTTCACTGTTGTTTGCACGAACACAACTAACAGCTGTTTGGAGCACTCAGCCTTCTTAGAGAAGGTGAGTGGGTGCTGAAGATGCTCCGCCTACTGACTCCACAGTCCTACTGGGAGAATCAACGCTCTGTTTGGCAACAACTGGGAGACCTGGAGGGGTTTGATTAGGAGCAACAGCCTCCCTGATCTGAACATGAATGGCATTATTGGACTTCTGTGCTAGTCATGGATTGTCGGACGGATCCATGGATGGAGTGGCAGGCAGATCTGGTAAACCCAAACATCTACTGAGGGTCTGGGAACGCCTAGTGGAAGACCATGTCCAGAAAGAGATCCTGTTTGGTGACATTAGTGAGGATCTCTGCTGTTTGCAGATGATGTCGTCCTTCTGGCTTCACCACACTGTGATCTCTGATGGGAACTGGAGCAGTTTGCAGCTGAGTGTGATGCAGTTGGGATGAGGATCAGCATCTCAGAGTCTGAGGCCATGCTCCTCTGGAAAAATGAGACCTGTTCCATCCAGCTGCCGAAAGTTCAGCTACCTCAGGATCTTATTCACCAGTGAAGGTGAGAAGGATCATGAGATTGACTGCAGGCTAGGTGCAGCTGCTGCAGTAATGCAGACTGACTCTAACCTGGATAAGTGGCTAGAAAATGGATGGATGGACTTTTCTCTGGACCTTTATTCACCTTCAAATGCAGCAACACTGGTTTTAACAAACATGAGGAAAACATCATATAACACCAATTCTAAAATCTCTACACTGGCTTCCAAATAGCCCTAGGTTCAATTTTAAATTTCTTTCTGTGGTTTTTAACTCTCAGTCTGGCACCATCATATCATATCATCTGATATGCTGGTTCCATACAAGTAGATAGATGCATCAGAACTGAACTGTTTGTAAAACAGAGAAGTTCCAGTTCTTGGGCTGAAGAGCTTGGAGTGGAGAGCTTTGTGGTGATGAGGAGGACTTAAAGGTGACTGACGAGGTGACTGAGTTTTGTACATATTGGAGTTTGCTGAGGAGATTAGTGTGGGAACCGAAGAGGATGCTACTGCAACAGTGGAGTCTGGAGGTGAAGGTGTGGATGAGGATTTCAGCACCAGTGGAGGAGGAGGAGAGCAACATGATGGAGGTGGAAGGTCAGGTGAAAGGTGAAAGTTTTTGTGATGTGGTCGATTTGAGCTTGTATGGTAACACTGATATCTGTCTGTAAGTCGTGCATCAAAACATCTTCCTAAACTATTGACAGGCTTTTCAGATATTGTTGGAATTGCCTGTTTGTCAAGAATATAATGTTTACTACAGAGATGCTTCTTTATTTTCATGGCTTCATTTACATCCAGCTCATTTTACGGTTTCATCAACTTGACAAGCAGCCGTTTTGTGCTGCCGTGCTATGAAACAGCCAATCAATATCCAGAGTGATAGAACAAACATTTTATAAAACCGAGAGAGACAGAAGAGAAGAGAACAAAGAACAAATGAAAGAAGAAACAATGAAAGAAAAAAGAAAAGATTAAGAAAGAGTTTGTCGACCTGTGATTGGAGCTGCTCTCTTCCTGTCAGCAGTGAAGATTTCCTACAAAACAGAGAACAAAGTCCTGGTTTCATTTAAGAAAAGTGAACTGAAATGATAATAATCATCTTTAGTTTTGTTACAGAGATGCCCTGGCACATTAAATATTAGTTTGTTAATTATCTTAAAGGGAAATCTTTGAATTGTGATAGAGAAATATTTCTGTAAACAGGGAACTTTAATGAGGCAACTGACCAGTTAGTTTATCAGTTAAACTACTGACAGAAACCAAACCACTGCAGATCAGGTTAGTAGGCAGTGAAAGGTGATAAACTGATTGAGTCGTAAACCACTGTGGACCAATACGTTTGTCTAGAAATACGTGAAGTAGAGTTTCAAACATGACTTCAGTTTTCTAGAGGAAGTGATGCACCTGTTCTAAAGAGAAGCTGTTCAGTCCACTTTCCTCCTCCTGCTCCATGTCCTCCTGGTCCTGTCTGCTCTCTAGCTCTGCCTCCACAAGAACACCTGAGAGGGGGACGGACGGACGGACAGACAGACAGACAGACAGACAGACAATCACTGGAGCAGTCAGTCAGCTCTGGTCAGATCAATCAGCCTCATCCTCACCTTTATCTGTCAAAAATCATCCCGACAAATTTCAATACATTACCAGCTAACCAATTAACCTAGCTACCAAACCGCCCGCCTGTCTGACCTGAGTCCATGTCTGTCTGTTTGGGGGTGGAGTGTCTGATCTGGTCAAACAGAAACTCTGCTCTGCTTCTCCCTGGAGTCTAGAGAGAGAGAGAGAGAGAGAGAGAATTGAATTGAATTGAGAGAGATAGAGAGAGACAGAGAGAGAGAGAATTGAATTGAGAGAGAGAGAGAGAGAGAGAGAGAGAGAGAGTCAGAGGTTAACAAATACATAAATAAATAACAAATAAATTCAACAAATGACTGATCATTTCCCCAGTTACAGAGCAGTTCCCTTGGTAACAGAGTCATGAACTTCTTTAGACATTGGTTGCCTTAGTTACAGAGTAGTTACCTTGGTTACACAGTAGTTACCTTAGTTACTGAGTAGTTACCTTGGTTACACAGTAGTTACCTTGGTTACAGAGTAGTTACCTTGGTTACAGAGTAGTTACCTTAGTTACAGAGTAGTTACCTTAGTTACAGAGTAGTTATCTAGGTTACAGAGTAGTTATGTTGGTTACACAGTAGTTACCTTAGTTACAGAGTAGTTACCTTAGTTACAGAGTAGTTACCTTAGTTACAGAGTAGTTACATTGGTTACACAGTAGTTACCTTAGTTACAGAGTAGTTAGCTTGGTTACACAGTAGTTACCTTAGTTACACAGTAGTTACCTTAGTTACAGAGTAGTTAGCTTGGTTACACAGTAGTTACCTTAGTTACAGAGTAGTTACCTTAGTTACAGAGTAGTCTTCTCCACTGCTGGGGGATGATAGAGGCAAAACTGGACAGACAGACAGACAGACAGACAGGGGTCAAAGGTCAAGACAAGGCTGAATTTAAATATTAATCTTTTTTTCTTCTCCAGACTCTTGTCTTGTTTGGTTAAAGACTGAAAACATGTCTAAGAAACTAGAACTACGACTATGAAAAGCCAGTGACAAACTGTGAGCATACATATATACTATATATATGTATGCGTGTGTGTGTGTGTATACATAGTATATATATGCAGTATATCTCCTGTATATATAGAGGAGGGATCTGAGTATTTGTATCCAACAGAAGTTCTCCAGACCTTGGTTTGTTTTACATGGAGGTCTGGATACACCATGGGAAAAACATTCAAAATGGAGGTAGCACAACCAAAACAGGTAAAAAACTGAAAACATGTGACTGGTAACGCTCTTTGGAAACAAGGACAACAAAAAAAAAACAGTTCCCAGGCTCTCGCTGATGAAGTTTGAAGCCACAACATGCAGGTCAGCAGTGTTTTAAAGGCTTTTTATCTCAGAGTGCCTCGGAACTGTCTTTTTACTGGAGAAGCAGCAGGTAACTTTAAACATTTCAAAGTGTTGCAGTTCCCTTTCTTGCAGAAATAACATGAAGTTTGAACTCACTCTTCAGTCGACTCTTGACTAGTTTCTTCCTGCAGTAGGACCGACCACCCGCTGCAGAGGGAGAGACCTGGACTGGACCGCCTCCATCCTGAGCATGGGGGGAAACCTTTGGTTTCTGTTGCACAATGAAAAAAACAAAGCAGTCAGAGAATGTTCACTGTTCATGTCTAAACGTCTCTAAACTCGATGGAAAAACTGATTCTTTCTTTCTTCGTCTCTAATGACCCATTTTCAACAAATTAATGTTATGAATTTGCAGCATTCTTCAATAACAAACATTAGGCTGAATATCTTAAAAAACAATCCTGATACTAATCTGCGTCGAAGACCTTTCTCTGTACTGGGCTCTAAGGAGCTTGCTGAGTCAGCTAAAATCCTCTACCAGCTCCCATGATCCTCTCCCTACATCCTTTTTTAATTTTTTTAAAGACCCCTATAATTAGACACTACTCAAAAAGAGCAAGCTTGACCCCATTACAGGCCGATCTCTCTAATGATGCCAAACAGATGTAGCGATACCAGGGAGACATTTGCAGAAAGCCCACAACCTTTCTGTTGCTTTCTTGATGTGTCGAATGGACACAGTCCATGGCTCAAGGAGTTGAGTCTATGCCAGCCAGAGATGTCTCCACAGGACAGCTCAGGAAATTAACGACAGGATACCAACCCGGCGAAGAGCTTTGAAACTCTCTCACACATTCCACAATTAACGACCTTTATCTTTCAGCCATCAGGAGGAGAAGGACTCAAGAACTCAGGAATACTAATGAACTATACAATCACACATCCATACTTCTCACACATCTGAATATAGGGAATCACCCTCCTTTCTTCATTTGGAGTACCAGACTGTTCTGATTAATCAAAAGGGACAGTCACCATTGGGTGAGAACGGGAATACACACCGTGTCAATACGAAGGAACCAATGACTGCTGTTGACACTTACCAGAGTCTCATCACCCCCCCCCCCCCCCCTCTGAATCAGGACAGTCATAAATCTCTTCCCTTTTTACATTCCTTTAAAACCTACTTTCAACTATATTTTCCAAATGTCTTTAATGAATCTATTATGTAGTTTGAAGTATACTAGATGTGTTAACTATAGGCCCATATATATGTTGAAGATGTTTAATCAATAGCTAAAGTTACATGCATAGACCATGATGTGTTAAATGATTGAAGTATATCAGATATTCATCCAGAGACACTCTCCCATGTTCATGGTCCTACACTGCCACCTTGTGGTCATTTATAGCAACGACATGTCAGTATAAAATGTCAGTGCGTCCAAATGTATTAAATGATTAAATTGTCTTTTGATATTAATCACGCAGTTAGAAACACAAGTTACATATATGAGTTAACTTTATATATAAGTTTGAATGTAAGTTCACAGGTTTTTATTATTTCGATCAATTGACAACAGTAATTGGTGGAGATGTAAAATACCGACATATTATTTTAAAAGAAATCTTTATTAAGATCACTTAGTAGTGGATCCCAAAATAAAATAGACTAGAGGAATGATTCCTCTTGCATTCCTTTCCCCCCTCCCTCTCGGTTCGGGGTGAAATCTTCTCAAACAAAGAAATTAATTAGTAAACAGAAAAAGAGCGTGAAGCGTGATTTGCATGGCAAACCACGCCTGAGAATTCAAAGAGATATAAAACTTTCTTATCTGGGTTTTCAGACAGTTCAACATTCCGCCCTCGCCAAGAAACCTGCTGAAGCCAAGACCAACAATTTAGCTACAATTCGACTTTAGCTGAAACTTAGAGTTTGAACCTGGAGTTAGAGACGTCTTCTCCAGATGAACTTAAGAATCGCGTACAAGAAGTTTGAACCTCGCCTCTAATAGTTAAGAAGTTATCAACGCTTGGCCAAGCGAAGATCATTTTCGAAGCTATTTAGGAACGAGATCATTTCGTTTTTATAACAGTTAGAAGAGCTAGAAACGTCAACTCTTCCAAGACCAGCAGTCAAACACTGGTGCAACATCGCCGTGTTTCCACATCCAGAGAGGCCTGTTGTCTACAGCTGTGAAAAGCCGGTAGCGCTGCTTGCCTCGACGTGACGATAATACATCAGAGACCAGCTGTTCCAGCGTCTGCCGTTGCCAGGTAACCGGCCGCGCCGAGCCCGTCTCTCCGAGCTCAGCAGGACCAGACAACCCGACCCGGCAGGACTTCCCAACTGAACAAAGTAGGCTCTGATTATCCACGTCTTTACTGCTGAGAGTTGATGCAAAAGTTTAGATTCAAATTACTTAAATAGATCAGGAAAAGTTAGGCTGTTATAGTTTAGTGGCCCCGTAGCTTTCCGCCTCGTTTCTCTGGTTGATTGATCCATACATACCTCCATTTACTGCTGCCAATTCTTATTCCCACATTTCATTATCATTTCCCTTTCATTCTTATTTTGTTTCATTGCATTTCATGTCTATTTTTAGTCTATAGTTTCCGTGCTTCATTCTGGTGATCAATATACGTGCCTTATATTGCTTATCTCATTGAATTTGTTATGCTTGAATAGTTAAATAAATATTCCCGTTTATTACAGAGAAGTTATGTGTTTCCTTACTTGCAGAGTAAAGTAATCCCTGAATTGAAAAGATTTCACGATCTTTAGACTGATGACTGATTAGTATAAGTAAAGGTCCTTCATCTACGAAGGTGGTGCCCCTTACGAGTGTAAATTGATATCTTTATCAAAGTTTCATATTCTCATACCTTTACTAAATTCTAGATTGGATAATTTCGACTCTACACGCTACACAGATTTCTGTCCTGGTTTTGTTCGATCTGAGCAACCTCGTCACATTTTAATTCTGAATGCTAAATCACTCACTCATCGTTGTCACTTGTATGAAAGGGCAGGTCTGACCTCATTATATTACCACAGATGGCTTCATTGGCACATTTTTATCTACAAAGCCATCATAGGGCAACTCCCTGGCTATTTAAATCGCCTTTTCAATCATATCACAAGTTCTTACAACTTGCGTTCTAAGAATTTACTACTTTTCACTGTCCCTCGCCCTTCCACAGAATTTGGGAAGATGGCTTTTAGTTACTATGCTCCATGGTCCTGGAATCAGCTCCAGAAAGATGCAAACCTGAATCACTTCATCCCTCTGGGCGATTTTAAAAGTCTGTTGCTGTCTTTAAAAATGGAAGTTTGTAGCTGTTTTACTTGAGATTGTATATTGTGTAATTTGTATATTTGTATGTATTCCTTGTAATTTTATATTGTGGTTTTATGTTGTATTTTTGTAACATCTGTTTGCTGCTCTCTTGGCCAGGGCTCCCTTGCAAAAGAGATGAACATCTCAATGGGACTCACCTGGTTAAATAAAGGAGAAATAAAAAATAAATAAATAAACAGACAGGTGAGAGCTGGTTGGTCTTATTTGATATATTGTGGAGTCCCACAGGGATCAATCCTCGAGCCTCTTCTGTTTAATCTTGACATGCTTCCCTTGGTGATGTCATCACTAAACACAAGATCTGTTACCACAGTTATGCTGATGACAAACAACTCTTTATTTCATTGTCCCCTGATGATATGAGACCTGCAGAATCCCTGCTGGACTGTTGGATCAGATAAATCTCTGGATGTTGGGTTTGGGTGTCGTGGCTTGAGCATCAGTGATCAGGTCAGAAATCAAATCAATCACATTATTATCCATGGTGACCTGAGCTGTCATGACCACATCAGCAGCATCACTAAGTTGGCCTTGTATCATTTGAGGAATATTCAAGGTTTTCTATCAAAATATGATTCTGAAAGGTTTGTGCATTCGTTTGTCACTTTACTGGTTTACAAAGCTCTTAATGGCCTGGCACCGCAGTATGTTAGTGTTACACTATCTATCACAGTGTAACAAAACAAACACACCTCTGTATCAGTGTAATAAAACAAACACACCTCTACGTCAGTGTAATAAAAGAAACACACCTCTGTATCAGTGTAATAAAACAAACACACCTCTGTATCAGTGTAATAAAACAAACACACCTCTACATCAGTGTAACAAAACAAACACACCTCTGTATCAGTGTAATAAAACAAACACACCTCTGTATCAGTGTAATAAAACAAACACACCTCTGTATCAGTGTAATAAAACAAACACACCTCTACATCAGTGTAATAAAACAAACACACCTCTGTATCAGTGTAATAAAACAAACACACCTCTGTCAGTAGATGATTACTCTCCGTCCTAAAAGGAAAAAAGACAATAAATCTTCAGTCTTTAGTGGAAAGGAAAACTGTTGGATGGAGGAAGATAGAGGGAGAAAACAGAGGGGTTGGGGGGTGGGGGGCTAGTGTGTGTGTGTGTGTTGGGGGGTCAGTAACTTCACTTCTCCAGTTTCAGCTTTAAGTTTTTCATTTCAGAGAATAAAACAGAAACAGATTTACTCACATCAGGATTCCTGGTCTGCAAACAGTCTGGACTTCTGAAATACAACAGAGACAGACAGGACAGAGAGACAGACAGGACAGAGAGACAGACAGGAGAGAGCAGACAGACAGGAGAGAGCAGACAGACAGGAGAGAGCAGACAGACAGGACAGAGAGACAGACAGGAGAGAGCAGACAGACAGGAACTTTTTAAGGATCTCAGTTTCTCTCTGGTCAGAATTAAGAGACTGTATTTTACAGCAACAACCAACCTGCAGAGGTTTCCATGACAGCCGGTAACCGTGGCAACAAGGCCTGTTGTCCTGTTGCTTCACTTGGCTGGACACAAACAACAAGATGTGAACAAGTCAGTCAGTAAAACAGAAAGCCGGTGGAACACTTTGGTGTTTCTATTGGTTTGGTATTTTTATCCAAACTAAGATCAATAATTTAATTTTAAAACTAAAACTAAACTGTACAGAAGTTTAAAGTGTCAGTTCAGCTGCACATCATGTCAAAACCACACAACTATCAGCACTTTGTATTTATAATAATCAGTAAAATCATAGTGAAGAGTATGGAGAAAACTGATGAGTCACAAGAACATGAATGAGAGGAAGAAGAGGAGATGATGAAGAGGAGAGGTGAGAGGAAGATGAGTGGAAAGCAGAAGAAAATGGAGAAGGAAGAGAGGGAGGAGAAAGGAGACAGGGGAGGAAGAGGAGACAGGAGAGGAAGAGGAGACAGGAGAGGAGGAGGAGACAGGAGAGGAAGAGGAGACAGGAGAGGAGGAGGAGACAGGAGAGGAAGAGGAGACAGGAGAGGAGGAGGAGACAGGAGAGGAGGAGGAGACAGGAGAGGAGGAGGACACAGGAGAGGAGGAGGAGACAGGAGAGGAGGAGGAGACAGGAGAGGAAGAGGAGACAGGAGAGGAGGAGGAGACAGAGGACGAAGAGGAGACAGGAGAGGAGGAGGAGACAGGAGAGGAAGAGGAGACAGGAGAGGAAGAGGAGACAGACTGAGAGTCTCTGTCTTGCTGGGAGTCTCCGCCTGTGTAGTTATAGGTGAATATATGATGATCAATTAATGTAAAGTTGCAATTTGGTTTTTTTAAGATATCTGAAATGAAAGCAATATTTCATCTTGCAGTTTGGTTTGGGTTTGTGTTGCCAATTAAATTATTATCATTTTGAACGTTTGGAGAAATCTGCCAAATCAACTGAGAACAAGTGAAAACTGTCTGGAGCGAGTTTCAACTCGCCACCCAACACTCTCCGCTGGAAGTGTCTCACTTACAAAATAAAACAGACAGGCAGACAGACAGGCAGACAGACAGACAGACAGACAGACAGACAGACAGACAGACAGACAGGCAGGCAGGCAGGCAGGCAGGCAGGCAGGCAGGCAGACAGGCAGGCAGGCAGGCAGGCAGGCAGGTAGGCAGACAGACAGACAGACAGGCAGACAGGCAGACAGGCAGACAGACAGGCAGACAGACAGGCAGACAGACAGACACACACCATGAATCCAGCTGTGCTGAAGACTTTCCCGGCAGCTTCCCTTAGCTGACTGTGGTGTTTGGAACTGAAGAACATTTCAACGGTCTGTCCCTTGGTGCTGTGATGCATGATGGGATTGAAGAGGTGGATGCTCAGAATAGTCTCTTCCTCATTGCATTCTGGGAACACAAACAGAGGTACATAAGAAAACTAACCAGCAAATATGGAGAAGTAGCTTCCTAGCATCACAACCATGTCAAACAGCGAGCCTCATGAGGGACGGACGGTCTGACGGACAGAAACGGAGTCTGACTGACAGAAACGGAGTCTGACTGATAGAAACGGAGTCTGACTGACAGAAACAGTCTGACTGACAGAAACGGAGTCTGACTGACAGAAACAGTCTGACTGACAGAAACGGAGTCTGACTGATAGAAACGGAGTCTGACTGACAGAAACAGTCTGACTGACAGAAACGGAGTCTGACTGATAGAAACAGTCTGACTGACAGAAACGGAGTCTGACTGACAGAAACAGTCTGACTGACAGAAACAGTCTGACTGACAGAAACGGAGTCTGACTGATAGAAACGGAGTCTGACTGACAGAAACAGTCTGACTGACAGAAACAGAGTCTGACTGACAGAAACGGAGTCTGACTGACAGAAACGGAGTCTGACTGACAGAAACGGAGTCTGACTGATAGAAACGGAGTCTGACTGACAGAAACGGAGTCTGACTGACAGAAACGGAGTCTGACAGACAGAAACGGAGTCTGACTGATAGAAACGGAGTCTGACTGACAGAAACGGAGTCTGACTGACAGAAACAGTCTGACTGACAGAAACGGAGTCTGACTGACAGAAACGGAGTCTGACTGACAGAAAGAGTCTGACTGACAGAAACAGAGTCTGACGGACAGAAAGAGTCTGACTGACAGAAACGGAGTCTGACTGACAGAAACGGAGTCTGACTGGCAGAAAGAGTCTGACTGACAGAAACAGAGTCTGACGGACAGAAAGAATCTGACTGACAGAAACGGAGTCTGACTGACAGAAACGGAGTCTGACTAACAGAAACAGAGTCTGACTAACAGAAACGGTCTGAATGCTTGAAGCATTCTGAAGGCCGGAGGGAATTTATCTCACGCTTCAGGTTCTGTGGTGAAAGTGAAATAAAAAAATCTGTCCTTGTAATTTAATTTTTTTTTAAAATGTTGATTCAAGTGAACTGTGTTTATTTGTCACTCAGCAGACACGATGAAATGCTGGGTCCTCTCAGCATAAAGATAATAGCAACATATATTCACCAAAGATAAATAAGAATTAAAAATAAAATAAGAATCAAATTAAAAATCGAAAAACACAAGTTAGGAGGAAATTAAGAAAAGCATAAGAACATCGGATGCGTAGCTCTGAAACTTTGTGACGAGTGTTGTAGCTTAAACATAAACATAAAGGTTTTGTGATTTCATTAATTAGATTAATACAAGCATTAAGTTACAAGCATTCTAATTAGAATTGCAATGACAGATTGATTTATTTCAATTTTTGACTACAAATTATTTCCTTCAAAGATTAAAAACTGAGCTTCAAACTTTAAAAAGTAGTTTCAAGCTTTCAGAATTTGGATTGTGTCAGTTATTAGTTTCCAAAGGTGAACCAGTCTGACCAATCAGATTGCTTGCCTGAAGCTATCTGTCCTGGCCTGGCCAGACCGATCCAGACAGTAATGTCCAAAAAATATTCATCTCTAATTTAAGCTGAGAGTCTGACCTTTGACCTCTGGGCCATTCAATCATTCAACATCTACAGTAATAAAAGGATGAAGTGTCATTACTGACCGTTCTGTTTCCAACGGAGGCTGTAATGATCTACTTCCTGTTTGAGCAGGTGGATGGACCCCCATAGAAATCCCTGCAAAACACACACACACACACACACACACACACACACACACACACACACACACACAGATTGTTGAGACTGTTGAAATTTGAGAAACTCGGGTGGTCAACAGAATCAAACAAATTTTTAAGTCCAGTCTGTCAAACACATCCACATTTAAATGAACGATATGATATGTATGTATATATATACACAGAATATGTATATGTGTATATATATATATATATATATATATGTTAACAAAGTGGCTGTTGTCTGTCAGACAGGCAGTAAGCCAAAATGGCTCCATTATGGATGGATGGATATTAGTTCTCTACAGATTAAAATGATTGGTATACATTAAATGGAAGAATTAGAAAGATTAGCCCCTCACTCTGTCAAGGCAAGGCAAACTTTATTTATACAGCACATTTCATGCACAAGGCAAATCCAATGTGCTTCACATAAAACAGAAAATACATAAAAATCCTCCTAAGCCAACTTGCTCAGGGCCAAACACCACAACTATTTAAAATTACATTTAAAAAAGAAAGAGAGAAAGAAAGAAAGAAAGATAGAGATAAAAATAGGTAAAACATTAATAAAATAAATAAAGATAATAATAAACACCTGTTACATCTACATACAGATGATTTAGCAGAAGGCCACAGAGAGAAGGAATGTTTTGAGCCGACTGTTAAAAGAGCGGACAGTGGGAACATCTCAGTGCTTCTGGAAGTTTATTCCAGTAATTGGGAGCAGAATTACTAAAAGCAGGTTCAGCAGAGTTAGTTTTCACCCTGGGAACAACTAACAGACCGGTCCCAGAGGACCTCAGAGGTCTGGGTGGCTCAGATCCTAAGAGTAGGTCAGGTCAGAAAACTATTTTGGAGCTAAGCCATTTCACACTTTATAGACAAGCAGCAGAAACTGCCCCAGAGGTTTTTTGGTGAGACCGGAGAAAAGACCACTGCAGTAGTCTAACCTGCTGGTAATCAAAGCGTGTATCAGCTTTTCTAAATCAGGTTTTGACATAAGACCTGGTACTTTGGATATATTTTTAAGATGATAAAAGGCTGATCGTGGAATGGTATTGATATGTTTGTTAAAATTGAGATCGGAATCCATAATAACACCAAGATTCCTAGCTTGGTCTTAACTCTTGAGAGACAGGGAGTCAAGGTGAGCCCTAATTTTCTGCCTCTTTTCCTTAGTGCCAAAGATAATTACCTCAGTTTTGTCTTTATTTAGCTGAAGAAAGTTTTGGCACATCCAGTCATTAATTTCCTCAATACACTGAATCAGAGAATCTGCAGGACCAAAGTCACTTGAAGAAAGAGATATATAGACCTGAGTGTCATCTGCATAATTGTGGTAATGAATGCTATTTTTCTGTATGATATGTCCTAGTGGAAGCATGTAGAGGTTGAATAAAAGAGGGCCAAGGATTGATCCCTGTGGAACTCCACGTCATACTGACCCTTTCAGAGACAAAGTCACCGATAGACACAAAGTAGTTCCTGCCTTGCAGGTAGGTCTTGAACCAATTTAAGACCGGGCCAGAGAGTCCAACCCAATTTTCTAGTCTATCTAGTAATATTGTGTGATCAACAGTGTCAAATGCAGCACTAAGATCTAGAAGTACAAGGATAGAAAGCTTGCCTGAATCTGTGTTTATACGAAGATCATTCACTCTAATAAGGGCCGTCTCAGGGGTCTAAATCTGGATTGGAAATGGTCAGAGTGAGCATTTGAAATGAAATAGTTGTTAAGTTGGTTGAAGACAATTTTTTCCAGGATCTTACTAATAAAAGGGAGATTGGAAATAGGTCTGTAATTACTTATCACAGAGGCATCCAGGGAACTCTTCTTTAACAGAGGCTTAATAACAGCAGTTTTCAAAGCATTTGGGAAAACACCAGACAAAAGAGAGCTCATTCGCCAAACAGCTACAAAAATTTTTAAAAAAGCTTGTGGGCAGAGGGTCGAGGCAGCAGGTGGACGACTTAAGCTGTTGTATAGTGTCCTCAAGTGTTGTGTAGTCAATAGTAGTAAAATGAGCCATGTTACTTACATTACTTATGTGTGAAGGAAATGGAGGCATAACCTTCCTGTTAGACATGGAAGCACTGATGGTTTGTCTGATTCTCACAATCCTATTGCTGTCATACAAGCTGTGGCTGTAACTGCCGTCAAAAACACTTTTACCAATTTGATTATGAGGAAAGGAGCAGTACCAATCAATAACAAAACCAATCAATACCTTTTTATGGACCAGCAAGTTACAAACTCACCAACACTAGCTGCCTTGGTTAGCCAACTTGTCTAGTTGGATACATTTTAAACTTTTTTAATAAATACAATTAAACATCACATTTCTGTGTGACTGAATCAAAATCTTTAAGAAAAAGTTGATTATTGCTCTTTCTACTCTACCATTCATATAGTGCAGTACTCCACCTGTTGATTACTATATGGTACTGCAGAATTTTGTGGTATCTGGTTCAATATTGTAGTAGTACTACATGGTACTGCAGTATTATTTGGTATCTGTTTCAATACTGTAGTAGTGCTACATGGTACTGCAGTATTGTTTGGTATCTGGTTCAATACTGTAGTAGTGCTACATGGTACTGCAGTATTGTTTGGTATCTGGTTCAATACTGTAGTAGTACTACATGGTACTGTAGTATTAGGTGGTATCTGGTACTGTAGTACCTGTGGCTCGTCGATGAAGAAGCTGACACATCCAGAGCCGAGGTTGAAGTCAATCCAGAACTCGTCCAACTTTTCATCCGTCGGACGGAACAGCTGCATAAAAACAAACATTGAACATTTCCACAGTTCTAGGTTCAGTTCTATGTTCAGTTCTGGGTTCAGTTCTATGTTCAGTTCTGGGTTCAGTTCTGGGTTCAGTTCTATGTTCAGTTCTGGATTCAGTTCTATGTTCAGTTTCAATTCAAGGTTCAGTTCTAGGTTCAGTTTCATTTCTAGGTTCAGTTCTACGTTCAGTTCTATGTTCAGTTATGGGTTAAGTTCCAAGTTCAGTTTCAATTCTATGTTCAGTTCTGGGTTCAGTTTCAATTCTAGGGTTCAGTTCTAGGTTGATTTTCAGTTTTGGGTTCAGTTCTAGGTTCAGTTCTAGGTTCAGTTTCAATTCTAGGTTCAGTTCTAGGTTCAGTTCTAGGTTCAGCTGTGGGTTCAGTTCTAGGTTCAGTCCTGGGTTCAGTTCTGGGTTTTGCAGACAGGGTCAACAGTTTCAGTTACTATTGAATTAAAGGTTAAAATGGGCAGAATGTGATTTGAAGTGTTGAATGTGATCGTTGGTGACAAATCAGAAACAGAAAACAAAGAAACCATTGCTATCATTTTCAAGTGCTGACCTCATCAGATTGACCAAATGTGCTATAAAAACATGTTTTATTCCAAAATTGTTTCTAATAAAAAGATGTTATCTCATGATCTCAGCATGAACAGATGCTGCTAGAAGATTAGAAGTTTTGTCTGTCATAGAAAACACTTAAGATGCACACAAGCATTTAAGTAGCACCTAGCTACTTTTCACTTGTAAATCTACTGTCAGTAATTAGATTTTGCTAGTTAATAAATCCAAATGAAAGTGCAGAAGTCTGATTTATTGGATTTTCATTTTAGGCCTCAAGTAAAATTTGAAAGTGTGCAGAGACTTTTGATATTCACTGTATCCTTTCACAGCTAAGACCTAGGTGGAGATATTTACCTCAGTGGAATCAAGAAAGGCTCTGAGACACGGAAAGGTGTAGACTCTGAAAGAGAGACAGGTAGAGAGAGAGAGAAAAGAGAGACACAGACAGGTCTAAGGTTCGCTGAATGAACCACTGTAGACTAGCAGCTTAGTAGTTGACATAATACTCATCTAGTTGTTCCCAATATTGGGCTTTGTTACCTCCTCTGGTCTCCATGGTAACAGTTGACGAAGTTCAGGAAACGTCTGCAGTCCTGGTGATGACAGGCAGACAGACAGACAGAGACATCTGGTTCACAGTCCAACTCATTATATACCCAAACACTAACTCACTCTGTAGCCCCTTCCCATATCATTCTCATCAACCTTTCACCCAGTAGAATCATCTTTACTGACAGAAATAATCAGTTTAATAGTGTTCTTAATTTGGTTTCACCCAGTAGAATCATCTTTACTGATAGAAAGAATCAGTTTAATAGTGTTCTTAATCTGGTTTCACCCAGTAGAATCATCTTTACTTTGGAGGGGAATCTGTGAGAATCAGTATCTTGTGAAACAAACATGTATGGATGTCTATTGTGTAAAATCATTCAAATTTAACCGCAATACGTCACTTGTATGGAGAGACTGTCACAGAGAAAAGGATTTGGTTTGGTCTGGTTTTGGTTTGGTTTGGGTCTGGTTTTGGTTTGGTTTGGGTGTGGTTTTGGTCTGGCTTGGGTGTGGGTTAGGTCTGGTTTGGGTGTGGTTTTGGTCTGGTTTGGGTGTGGTTTTGGTCTGGTTTGGTCGGGTTTTGGTCTGGTTTGGTCTGGTTTTGGTCTGGTTTGGTCAGGTTTACCCATTAATCCAGCAGAAACACTCTATGGAAAGAGAGAAGGCAGAGCTGATGGATGGACAGACAGACGATTTGGTGGAAAGATATGAAATTAGACAGACAGGTAGACAGACAGACAGGTAGGCATACAGGTAGGCAGACAGGTTAGACAGGTTAGACAGACAGACAGACAGGTAGGCATACAGGTAGGCAGACAGGTTAGACAGACAGACAGGTAGGCATACAGGTAGGCAGACAGGTTAGACAGACAGGTAGACACCCACCACCTCAAAGTCTGCATCTCGGATGCTGCAGAAGGCGTTGCTGATGTCACGGCTCAAAAACCACTGATTGGCTCTCTGCTCTCTGTCCTTTCTGGGTGTCAGACGGCACAAAGCCTCTGATAGGCTGACCTGCAGCTCATAGTCTGAAACAGACAGACAGGTAGACAGAAAGGCAGACAGGCAGACAAACTGACAGACAGACAGACAGACAGACAGACTCACCTCCCACAGTCAGAACAGCTGCAGCCATGTGGCCGCTGTGTAACAAAACACAGACAAACATTTTGTTATGAAGAAGTCTGACTGAGTGAACCGTCTGTCAGTGTTATCATATATATATATATATATATATATATACATATATATATAAACATATACTGTATGTTTCATATAAATCATAACTGTCTGTTGAATGTTGCAGTATCTAAACTGGACACTAGATGGCAGCAAAACGCTCTAAATCTGCCTGGTTTACACCTGATGAATGTAGTTAACGACAACTGTGTGTGTGTGTGTGTGTGTGTGTTACAGTATTTGACACTGGCTTGTGTCCATCTGAATTCGTCTCCTCTCTTCTCTGCTCAGAGACTCCAGGATGCTGTTATATGTTCTGATGGCCTGAAACATTTCACAGGATGATATGAACACTGAAGGAATAGAATAGAATAGAATAGAATAGAATAGAATAGAATGGACAGGACAGGACAGGACAGGACAGGACAGGACAGGACAGGACAAGACAGGACAGGACAGGACAGGACAGGACAGGACAGGACAGGACAGGACAGCAGGGTTGCTGGTTGCCATAGTTACCTCCAGTCGCAGTGTAAAGTTGATTCCTGGTTCCAGAACCAACTGGGCCAACTGCAGCAGAACCACCGACAGTAGACAGACAGATACTGACAGACAGACAGAGACAGAGAGAGAGACATCTGGGATTTTACTGCAAAGGAAGCTGAAACCCTTAATCTCACTTGAATAAATAATGAATAGAGAAACAAACCTTGGAGAGAGGCTTGACCCAGCAGCTGACAGACAGACGGGCGGGCGGGCAGGCAGGCAGGCAGGCAGGCAGGCAGACAGACAGACAGACAGACAGACCTGTTTTACTGGCCAGCACAGTCAACAGTCAGTCAGTCAGTTAGCCCCGCCCACAACCCCTGGGGGCGGGGCTAACCTGACTATAAGTACCGTAAATCCTTTAATATTGGCCCGGGCCTTTATTTACCTCAACTGCAGAGGGTACCAGGCCTTTATTGGAAGCAGGCTTATAATAGAGACAGGCCTTTATTTCTAATTCCCTCTGTTTGATAAGTATATTTGCTCATATTTTTGTACGAAGCTTCCTTGTTTTCTGATCTGCTTCTGTTGGGGTACGTTAGGTAGCCGTTTTTTTGTTACTGCGATGCATTACGATAATTACGGTAATCGACGACGGCACACTCCAGAGACTTCCGCCGGCCGGGCCATCTTGTGGCACTTGTACGTTACTACAAACTACAGTTACATTATATAACTACAAACTACAGTTACATTATATAACTACAAACTACAGTTACAAACAGGCACCAGGAGTTTACCAGTATCCACCGTTGTTTGCATGTAAGCTGAAGCTAACTGAAGCTAACTGAACCTGGGCGCCGATGTGTTCCCGGTGATCCGGCCGAGATTTTGGCAGGGGTCCCGACGCCGATGCGTCACCGGGCGTCCGGGGCTCGGATCGGGAGGATCAATGCGGGCCATGGGCGCGGTGGAGAGGCAGCGGCGGAGAGAGGAGACGGACACGGTCCAGCCATATACTAGGTTTTGACCTAGTCTTGTTTCCTTTGTTTTTTCCCCCAGCCTATATTTGAGGCCGGCCTTTATTTGTTCGTGTCGACCACGCCCCCGGCCATTATCGGAGACCCGGCTTTTAATTGACTACAGGCCACTATTAGAGGATTTACGGTAGGTAGTTCAACTTCACCATTCGCTCATTGAGTGAAAAGAAAATGGCCACCATCATTTGGTCTCATAGATCCACAGTTATTTCACCCTACTGACGAACCTGAACACAATCTGCAGCAACACAGATGCATTATGGGTCAAATGTGATTCTGTCTTAAGTCATAATAGGAGCATTATGAGCATTATGCATTATGCACTATTCACATATAGAAGCAGCAACAAATTTATTTTCCCACAATGCCCCTTACCAAAAAGTAGTCATAGAACTCCTCAGTCAGGCTCAGAGCGGGGGCAGAGTTTTTGTGGAGGTCAGAGGTCAGGAGGTCACGAACACCTTCAAACCACAACAACACCTACAGGAACAATAACCAACACTGATTTTAATCATTAGTATTATTAATGCAGATACAGCACCAAATAACATTCAAATACACACACAAACTAAAACAACAACAAACTACTACGACTAATACTACTACTACTACTACTACTAATAATAATAATAACAACAACAACGGTAACCACAACAAGAGGATAAAAGAAAGAAAAGACATGGAAGACATTAAAACAACATGATAAAAAGGCCAAACCTATAAAGTACACACATAAAATCGTACATGCACACAAATCATAACCAGAGAAGAGACCCATACAGCCACTTTTCAGAAGAAGGCCAGTCTATAAAAATGGGTTTTCAGCAGCTGCTGGAGAGAGTTGGGGCTAGAAATGCGGAGGCACGGTCTCCCTTAGATTTGAGTCTAGAACCGGGGACGACTAGCAGACCTTGATCGGACCTCGGTGACCTCACAGGTTTATACAGTGTCAGCAGCTTGCAGATGTAGTCAGGGGCCAGGCCATTCAAGGCCTTGTATGTGATTAAAAGGACCTTAAAATGACTTCTAAACTTCACTGGGAGCCGATGCAGAGAGGCGAGAATAAGAGTAGTGTCTGCCCTGCGGTTAGTCCTGGTTAAGCCTGGCTGCTGCGTTTTGGACCAGTTGGAGCCAAGACAAGGCCGTCTGGCTAAGGCAGGACAACAGGGCATTACAATA
Organism: Centroberyx gerrardi; assembly: GCF_048128805.1. NCBI lineage: Eukaryota > Metazoa > Chordata > Actinopteri > Beryciformes > Berycidae > Centroberyx > Centroberyx gerrardi. The sequence continues at coordinate 247,630 of NW_027605193.1, forward strand.
ATCTAGCGTGAGAAAATTAAAACATGAATTAGACGTTCCAGATCTTAACGGACAGCACTGATCTAATTTTTGCAATATTCCTTAACTGGAAAAAACAGGATTGAACCGGCTTGTTAATATGTTGCTCAAAATTCATCATTGTGCCGATCAAAAACAACACCCAGCTTTCTAGAGGAGGCCTTAATGTTTGGAGCCAGAGGGCCAATATGGAGTTGAACCTCACTAACCAAGTGATCAGGGCAAAAAACAAGAACCTCAGTTTTATCAGTTTAGCTGCAGAAAGTTAAAAGATCCGGTCCTGAATATCACCCAGACAGATTATTGGGTTTAACAGACAAGCAGCTGAGTGTCGTCAGGGTAACGATATGAGATACAACCAAAACTGTTGAAGATCTGACCCAAAGAAAGCAAGTACAATGAGAACAGAAGGGGAGGTGAAGGAGAGCTTAGTAATTATTGTAATTATTAAGAGAGAGGGGATCGAGGTCAGGTTTTTTGTTTTTTTTTTTTATAAAAGGGGCTGGACGCATGTAGTCTTGAAGTAATCAGGTACACAACCGGGGATAAGGGACTGGTTCACAATGGAGAGGAGACTATGGCCAATGACAGGCAGGACTTCTTTGAGGAATTTGGATGGAATTATATCTGGAATTAAATAATGATAACTGTAACTTTCCTTTGTTCCCAGTCCGTGTCTCAGCAGCAGCTCCAGGTCTTCAGTTTTCTCTGAGACGATTCCTACAGCCTTCAACAGCAGACTGATCCTACTGAAGCCAGCCTGACTCAGCTCCTAGCAACAACAACAATGATAATACATTGAATATTTAAAGAGAAAGTCACCAGTAAATCAGTTTTGAGTTGTGAACACAGATGCATGGCTTCTATATGGTGAATAACATTAATGTAGTTTTTATGTAATCAGGTGTCATTTAAATGCTTTTTTCAAGAGACCTGAGAAAAACTAAAATGTATAAAAATGACAGACAAGTCCAAGTCACACATTACAGTCAACAGTCAAGGTAAGGTTTGAGATTTATCCTTAAAAATAATTTATTTTGTAGATACATTAGCTAGTTTTAATGCTAAAGTAGTTTAACAGACTCTTTTGCTCAAGTTCTGTTGGTTATCAATAGAGAAAGCATCCACAAAGGATTCTTTGTAAACACATAAAGCCCATTACATTGTCCAACAACAGACACTGTCCAACAACAGAGACATTGTCCAACAACAGAGACACTGTCCAACAACAGAGACACTGTCCAACAACAGACACTGTCCAACAACAGACACTGTCCAACAACAGAGACACTGTCCAACAACAGACACTGTCCAACAACAGAGACACTGTCCAACAACAGAGATACTGTCCAACAACAGAGACACTGTCCAACAACAGAGACACTGTCTAACAACAGACACTGTCCAACAACAGACACTGTCCAACAACAGAGACACTGTCCAACAACAGAGATACTGTCCAACAACAGAGACACTGTCCAACAACAGACACTGTCCAACAACAGAGACACTGTCCAACAACAGGAACACTGTCCAACAACAGAGACACTGTCCAACAACAGACACTGTCCAACAACAGAGACACTGTCCAATAACAGATACTGTCCAACAACAGGAACACTGTCCAACAACAGACACTGTCCAACAACAGAGACACTGTCCAACAACAGACACTGTCCAACAACAGACACTGTCCAACAACAGGAACACTGTCCAACAACAGAGACACTGTCCAACAACAGACACTGTCCAACAACAGAGACACTGTCCAACAACAGACACTGTCCAACAACAGAGACACTGTCCAACAACAGGAACACTGTCCAACAACAGACACTGTCCAACAACAGAGACACTGTCCAACAACAGGAACACTGTCCAACAACAGGAACACTGTCCAACAACAGACACTGTCCAACAACAGAGACACTGTCCAACAACAGAGACACTGTCCAATAACAGGGACGTTACGAATAAGAAGTTCTTGGCATGGATTTTATTTTATTGAGGAATTTAAATTAAGAAGTTTCTTAGAAAAGAATTGTATTTGCTTTGTAAGAATTCTCTTGAGAAATATTTTGTGAATCTAGGCCCATCATGTCTGTCATTACATCCCATAGTTGTTACCATGGTAACCATCCTGTCAGTCATTATACCCAGGTGTGTATCCCATAGTTGTTACCATGGTAACCATCCTGTCAGTCATTACACCCAGGTGTGCATCCCATATTGGTTACCTTGGTAACCACCTGGTCCAGTCTGGTGACCAGCAAGGCGGACAGTCCTTCTTCGTACAGCAGAGAAACCAAAGTGGTCGAGTCGCTGCGCTGCAGACAGTCTTCCATCCTGAGCTCCAACTGACAGACACATGACCTTTGACCTTTAATATTCATCTGACCCCAACAGACACATGACCTTTAATATTCATCTGACCCCAAGAGACACATGACCTTTGACCTCAGTGATGTCATGACCCCTATTCATTTGAGGTCACTGGAGGGGACTTTAACATTTATATTTATTATTTTATTCTGTATTTAACATTTTATATTTTTTATTTTATTCTGTATTTAACATTTTATACTTATTTTATTCTGCATGTCTCCATACATCAAACTAACTTAAACATTTATATTTATTATTTTATTCTGTATTTAATGTTTAACATTTATTTTTTCTAACTTTACCCTGAGTGACCACCAGGAGGCGCCACATGACTCATATTACACCCAATAAATATCTGCCAGCTGTTACATAAATTATATATTTATATACATGTAGACTATATACAGAAATATATCCATAGAATATTTTTATATTATATATTTTTTACTGTATAAAACTGTCAGTTTGTCTCTAACATTGTAGTCTAGCAGTTTTTATGTTCATGTTTTATTTATTTAGATTGTTTTCTGTCACATCATTATTTTTGCATATGAATGTGCTGTTATTGTTTAACTACTTAGTTAAAATAAAAAATCAACATTAGCCTCATTACTTTATGCAGAATTATTGAATCACAACCAGTTTAATTCATTTAATGACAGTTTGGGATTTATGGGTTGAAGCTGCATCAGTGTGTGTGTGTGTGTGTGTGTGTGTGTGTGTGTGTGAGAGAGAGAGAGAGAGTGTGTGTGTGTGTGTGTGTGTGTGTGTGTGTGTGTGTGTGTGTGTGTGTGTGTGTGTGTGTTGCTAATTCCTGTCGAGTGACCAAGTTGAAGAGTCTAAACAGACCAAATCCATCTGTTTTAATAAAAAATTACTTTAAATAATTTCTGTCAAAGGCTTTCAGTCAAATTTAGCACATTGACTTTATTAGTTTACTGTCTGAACAGCTTGAATTACACTGTTAAATATACAGGTTAAATAGACAGTAGACAATCGACAGTAAACTACAGTAAAACTCATTGGTTTAGGAGGTAAAAATAATTTATATTTACCATGATAAACTACATTAAATCTACAGTTTTCAGATGATAAACTGAATGTAGCTTTCAGAGGTAAAAATTATTTATATTTATGTGTTAACTGGTTAAATATACTGGCGTATTTACCATCTTCGGTGTTCTTCCGTCTTCCTCTGCCTTTTCGGGAGCGCGAGCGGCTGCCGCTAATTAATTAATTAACAAGTGTGACGAGTCGCGTGATCCACAGAGGGAGCACGAGACTTCAATCCAGTGTTAAACCCAAGTGAGAGAGGAATTAATATTAATAGAGCCAACTGAGAACACTAATATAATAGTGTTTTAATATTATGAAACTATTCGATTATTATAGACTATTATAGTATTATATTATGATGATGATGATGATGATGATGATAATACTTTATTGTCAGATCCAGTCTGAAATTTTTCTTGCATCACAGCAGCTCCATTTGCAACATAACAGAAAAGACAAAAATGAAGACAGGACACAAAGATACATACATTCAACATATCATTACAATCACAAAAGACAATATTCAAGGCATACAAGGCGTACATTTGATCTGGGATTAAGCTCTATATTTAATTTTAGGATTGACTGGTGTACAAAAGAGTGCTTCAGTCTAACCCTATTAAATCGTGGAACCCTATATAGTTTATATTCGCTGTTCAGGACGTGGTTGGGGTCAGAGACGATGTTGTTGGCCAGCCTTAATATGTTATTATGGTAGGCTGATTCATAGAGTATTATTATTATTAGAATACAGAATGTAATGTGGGCCCGTATATTATTAGAATATAGAATATAGACTTGTATAATATTAATATGTATGTTATAGAATATAAGTATGTTACTAATATTCATGTAATTCAGAATATGAAACTGAACATTCAGATCTAGATCCATACATATGTTTCCACAAGCGGCATTTAGAAATATATTCAGTATAATTCAATATAATAGTTTGTAATATTTCAATGTACGGAAATATATTCAGTATATTTCAGTATAATATTTGAGAATACTGAAAGGTGTTAAGTACAGCAGTTTGAGTTGAAGCCGTTAAAAAGGTAAAACAGATTTTATTAAACAGGTTTCAACATCGTGGCCTTTAGCTGGAGAGTTTTACTGATTTTACATTTTCCAGAATCAAACAGAAAATAAAGTAACTGGGAAAACTACAAACAGCAAATCAGATTTAAATATCAACATTTTTCAAACTGCAGTTTATCATTTAATAAGCAGAAGGAAACCAGGAAAACCAGTAAGGCCGTCTACTGTTTACGAGAATAAAGGAGGGAGAGAGAGAGAGAGGGAGAGAGAGAGAGAGAGAGAGAGAGAGAGAGAGAGAGAGAGAGGGAGAGAGAGAGAGAGAGAGAGAGACAGACAGACAGACAGAAGTCACCGTGTCCTCTAATTGATGACTAATGACTTGTTTGTTTTGGGAGCAACACTGTTGATGCTGTTCTGGTGTTTACACAACACAACACACACAAACACACACACACACGCACACACACACACACACACACACCAGCGGGCCGTTTAACGGGTTTTGTTCCGTTTTGCTGACAGACGCTGAATCTTTTCTCAGCGACTTTCTCACCAAAAACTCGGAAACATTAAATACATGTAAAAATAATAAACCAACACACTGATCACATTCAGCAAATCAATACTTTTAATTCATAAGCCGTTGAATAAACGCCCTCGGCCTTTAAAACCGCTGTTGGATTTATTGACAATAAAACCAAAAATAAAACTTTTCAGAACAAACCTGAACCCAAAACGTCTTTACAGTTTGAGAAAAAACAAGACTGAATGAAATCGAGTGACGTCACATTCACACAGAAAATAAAATCGAAAAAGAAAAAAACGAAACAAGTGCTAGAAAGTAAACTTTAAAGATAATTAATTAAAAAATAATAACAATAAGAGAGGAAAGAGGAAAATGAACCAGTTAAACTCAATGATCAATAATAGGCTATATAATTAACATACTTATATCAGTGGATCAATAATACACATATATATCAATATGTATATTATTGACATATATATGTATATCTATAATATACATATATATCAATACATATGATAAAGTCCAAACTGAGTTCACTTTCACTTTGAAACCATTTAGATTTTTTAACGGCTGATCAACGGATCACCTTTAATCCGGACCGGGCCGGACCGGGACAGCACGGCTCATTAGACTGATACTAATACTAATACTAATACTAATAATAACCAGGAAAACTCCTCTCGTCTCCTCTCCTCCTCTCCTCGTCTCCTCTCCTTCTTCCCTTTCCTCTCCTCCTCTGTCTCCTCCCTTCAGAAAGCTCGAGACTGTCTCACCTGTTCACTTTTACCTGAAACACACCGGAGCTGCACGCGCCTACCGGGAAGAGCTTTGTGTTTCAGCCTTTACGTTAGAAAATTAGAGATTCAGATAAAATTGAAAATGATAAACTAGAGGTTTAATTTCCCTTGAACTTTAAAGTTTAGCAGAGAAAGAGATTCCTTCCAGCTCAGGTCTTTAAAGTTCACATTATTTCACCGGACCGGACTCATTTTCTCCAAATTCTTTCTTTCAATCTTTAATTTTCCACGGAAGCGGAAGATTTTAATTCCTGGAAATTTTCTGAAACGGCAATAAGTAAAGGAATAAATTAACGAAATATAAAGGAATAAATTAAAAGTCAAATGTGTCTCGTGCTGTCGAAATAAACCGGGAGCGCCATACGGAAGATGTCCCGACCGGAGGAGCGTGAGGAGGCGGACTGTGTTTGTTCTGTCGGGATGAAGTTAACCTGGGATATAAACGACCCTAAATTACCACAGGTAATTAACCAATTAACTCATTCATTTAATGTCAAGTTAACCAACAACAACAACTAAGGAATTAACCAATGGCGGGATTAAATTATTACCACATTATGAAGTAGGTTATATTACATTATGAAGTAGGTTATATTACATTAAGAAGTAGGTTACATTACATTATGAAGTAGGTTACATTACATTAAGAAGTAGGTTACATTACATTAAGAAGTAGGTTCCATTACATTATGAAGTAGGTTATATTACATGATGAAGTAGGTTATATTACATTAAGAAGTAGGTTACATTACATTATGAAGTAGGTTACATTACATTAGGTTATATTACCATAAGAAGTATAAGTAGGCTATATTGATCTTCTTCATAATAGATGTTGGTTTGCTGTCAGTCTGCTGAAGAGGTTCAAACTATCTGACATTATGAAGTTTATCATTTGTTTTTAACCAAAAACTGATTTCACATCAGTTGAACCACCTGAGGAAAAACCTCTGCAATATTAACATTAATAAGATTTACATGAGAGTTCTGAAATATGGCTTTATTACATAATGTATTACATTTTATGTAATACATTAAAAAGCTCAGAGTGGAAGTGATTTTGGCTTATTCACCAAAATCCTTGGGCCTATGGGGTCAAGGGTCAATGGACTGGTCTTGGGTTCTTTTTCTGTTTTTTCTGTTTTTTTGTGTGTGTGTTTGTCATGTGTTTTGTCTGTTCGTCCTGTCTGCATGTCTAGCTGTAACTGATTGTGTATTTGGTATCTTTGCGCCTTACAACTTATTTCTCTGGATCTGCTTTGCTTTTCTGTTTGGTCAGTGATAGTATCCTTTTAAACTTTAAGTGTCAAACTGGATGGTGTTAAAGGACTGAAAATAATTCATTTGAATATCAGAAGCCTTCTACCAAAAATGGATTTATTTTGAGCATGGGTTGAACAGTACAAACCTAATGTTATTACGTTATCAGAAAGTTGGCTCACCAACAGAATATCTAACAATGAAATTAAACTTACAAACTATGTTTTATACAGAGTCGACAGAGGTACTCGGGGTGGTGGTGTAGCCACATATGTGTCCTCCAATTTGGTTTCTGAGTTAATTATCCCTGATGTTGAGCCTTTACAGTTTGAGTGTATTTTTGTAAAGGTAACTGCATGAGAATAAGTACATAACTATTGGAAACATTTATAGATCTCCCTCTGCACCTGCTGAATCCTTTAACTGTATGAGTTCTACTATCAATTCTATTACTTGCAGAAATGAAATTATTACATTAGGTGACTTCAATAAGAATTGGATTGATAAATCTTCTAGTAAAGAAAAAAACATTTTTGGAAATCTGAACCTAACTCAGTTAATTAGTGAGCCCACTCGTGTTACACCTACATGTCAATCTCTGTTTGACTGGATACTGGTTTCACACCCAAATAGATTTTTAAAAGCAGAGGTTATGTCTGACTGCCTCAGTGACCATGCAGTTGTGTACTGTATTTGGAAAATTAAACTACCCAAATTGCCACCCAAATTAATTAGAATCAGGCAATATAAGAAAATCAATATAGATCAATTTATTAATGACCTAATTTCAATTAACTGGGACAGGTATCAACTAATACCAAATGTTCATGATGCTTGGGACTTGTTATATTCTGAATTAATAAAAGTTATAGATAAACATGCTCCCTTGAAAACTACCAAAGTCAAGGGAAGGCATCTTCTCTGGATAACCTCTGAACTTAGAAGTATTTTCAGGCAGAGAGATAATGCATGGGCCACATTTCGAAAGTCCAAGGATCCTGCTGACTGGGAAAGTTGAGAAATACGAGCAAAACTATGACCAGAAATGCCAAATCCAATTATTATAAAGAATCTCTTGCTCAGGACTTTAAAAATCCTAAACAATTTTGGAATAAAATCAAAACTATAACTAATATATCTGATAAAACTTCACCTGATCAGATAAGAGTTAACTGTCATATTGCATGATCCAGCATTTAATCAGCATTTCTCCTGGTTTGTTCAGCTATAATGCCTGATCCTTCTGTTGGTGGTGATTTTAACAATGTACTGTCTAGTCACAGCTCCTTCTCTTTCAGGAGTATAACACCTGTCGTTCTACTGCAAAAGTATTTGAAAAAGTAATTTATAATCAATTGTCATATTATCTCAATAAGTACAATATCTTATCACCTTTTCAATCTGGCTTTCGATCAAATCATTCCACAACTACTGCTTTATTAAAACTTACAAATGATATTTTCTCCGCATCTAACGACAGTAAATTAACAGGTGCAATTTTCATTGATTTGATCAAGGCTTTTGATCTGGTCGATCACTCCCTTCTTTTAGATAAACTTTACTCTGTTGGTCTGTCACGTAATGCTTTACTTTGGTTCAATTCCTATCTTCATAACAGAAAACAATGTGTTGTCATACAAGGAAGCAAATCTGATCCATTAATGCAACAACGAGGCGTGCCTCAAGGCTCAACTCTTGGTCCACTTCTTTTTTCCATTTTTATTAATGACCTCCCCTCGATTTGTTCTGAATGTTGTGTTCAGCTTTATGCGGACGATACGGTAATATACACATCTAAAACTAATTTAATACAGATTGGATCAGCTTTGCAGTCTGATTTTAATATCCTACAACGCTGGCTCGCAGCTAATAAATTACTACTCAATAAAACTAAATCTCACACTATGATTTTTGGTACTTGTCAAAACATTAAATCCAAATCTAAAGCTTATTCATGTGTTATTGCCTGTCCTGATGGTACGCCACTGCAAAGAGTGGAACACACCAAATACCTGGGCCTATGGCTAGACTCAGAACTCATTTAAATGTCATATTAATTATATTGTGAAGAAAATGAACTTCAGTATTGGTGTTCTTTACCGTTCCAGAAACTGCTTTTCATTCACTGTTAGAAAGAAGCTTGCGCTACAACTCATCAATATTAGATTATGCTGATGTTGTATATCAGGCTGCATCCAAAACTAATCTTCTTCCTCTCAATATAGTTTATAATAGACTATGCAGATTTGTTCTTGGCTGTCCTTTCATAACTCATCATTGTACAATGTATGAAACTCTTAATTTGCCCTCTCCCATCATAAGAAGACAACGACATTGGCTGCAGTTTATTTTTAAATGTATACATTTCAATTTTAAAACAGTTTATGGAACCTTTCTCTAATTATCAGTTGAGACTCTGCAGCTCTTTCTTTCTGTTCTGCAGTCTCTAACCCAACAGCTAAGAAGTTTTTATGTTTAAACTCCCTCTGATTGGAATAATCTACCTGGAAATATTCGGTCCATATCATCTTTCCACCTGTTAAAAAATACCCTGTCTTCTTATTATGGGATCAGTTGTACATGTCCATAATAACAACTCTATAATTATGTTTTATAACGTTATTACTTAATGCTCTCACTGACATTAATACTTTAATACTTTTCTATAATCTATGAATGAATGATCCATTTTTCATGCTCTGCTTGGAGTATGATCTCCTGATTTTGTATGTCTTATTATTTGATATATATTGTTTTTTGTTTTTTTTGTTTGGTTTTTTTTGGTATCGTTTAATCATCTTGTTGTTATTTTTTGTTTTTGTTAAATGTTTTGTCTAATTGTGTTTATATTGTATTTTTGTTGGTGAGGACCCCCTTGAAAACGAGATGGTACATCTCAAGTTATTCCTAATAAAGAATTTCCATCATATTGGAAAAAATCAACAAGGTTCCCATTTACTGTCTTTTAGTTTTCCTCGAATTCACAGAAAACCTCCGTCTTCTTTTTATTCCTCTGATTCAGATTCAGTCAAACTCTCCAGTAACCCTCTGCCTGTTTTTACTCTACAGTGGGTTATGGTGGACTACAGTAGGTTATGGTGGACTGTAGTAGGTTATAGTGGACTGTAGTAGGTTATGGTGGACTGTAGGAGGTTATAGTGGACTGTAGTAGGTTATGGTGGACTGTAGTAGGTTATAGTGGACTACAGTAGGTTATGGTGGACTGTAGGAGGTTATAGTGGACTACAGTAGGTTATGGTGGACTACAGTAGGTTATTGTGGACTACAGTAGGTTATGGTGGACTGCAGTAGGTTATAGTGGACTACAGTATGTTATGGTGGACTGTAGTAGGTGATGGTGGACTGCAGTAGGTTATAGTGGACTACAGTATGTTATGGTGGACTGTAGTAGGTGATGGTGGACTACAGTATGTTATGGTGGACTGTATTAGGTTATAGTGGACTACAGTAGGTTATAGTGGACTACAGTAGGTTATGGTGGACTGTATTAGGTTATAGTGGACTACAGTAGGTTATAGTGGACTACAGTAGGTTATGGTGGACTGTAGTAGTTAATGGTGGACTGCAGTAGGTTATGGTGGACTGTCGTAGGTTATAGTGGACTACAGTAGGTTATGGTGGACTGTCGTAGGTTATAGTGGACTACAGTAGGTTATGGTGGACTATAGTATGTTATGGTGGACTGTAGTAGTTAATGGTGGACTGCAGTAGATTATGGTGGACTGTCGTAGGTTATAGTGGACTACAGTAGGTTATAGTGGATTACAGTATGTTATGGTGGACTGTAGTAGGTTATAGTGGACTACAGTAGGTTATGGTGGACTGTAGTAGGCTATGGTAGACTGTAGTAGGTAATGGTGGACTACAGTAGGTTATGGTGGATTGTAGGAGGTTATAGTGGACTACAGTATGTTATGGTGGACTGTAGTATGTTATGGTGGACTGTAGTAGGTTATGGTGGACTGTAGTAGTTAATGGTGGACTGCAGTAGGTTATGGTGGACTGTCGTAGGTTATAGTGGACTACAGTAGGTTATGGTGGACTACAGTATGTTATGGTGGACTGTAATAGGTTATGGTGGACTGTAGTGGGTTATAGTGGACTACAGTAGGTTATGGTGGACTGTCGTAGGTTATAGGGGACTACAGTAGGTTATGGTGGACTACAGTATGTTATGGTGGACTGTAGTAGGTTATAGTGGACTGTAGTAGGTTATAGTAGACTGTGGACTGTAGTGGACTCTATTGGTTATAGTGGCCTATGATTATCTGAGTCCTGAACCCCATCTGATTAAAGATACTTATTTCTCTCCCATTTCACAATCAGAACATCATAATATTTCAGAATCATAATAAAACCATCACAGCGTTGCCTCTCCACCTGTCAAACTATCAACCATGTGTTATTGGCTTCACTGGTTTTATTAGTTTTACTGGTTTTATTAGTTTTACTGGTTTTATTAGTTTTACTGGTTTTATTAGTTTTGTTGGTTTTATTAGTTTTACTGGTTTTATTAGTTTTACTGGTTTTATTGGTTTTACTGGTTTTATTAGTTTTGTTGGTTTTATTGGTTTTACTGGCTTTATTAGTTTTGTTGGTTTTATTGGTTTTACTGGTTTTATTAGTTTTATTAGTTTCACTGGTTCTATTGGTTTTACTGGTTTTATTGGTTTTATTAGTTTTACTGGTTTTATTAGTTTCACTGGTTTTATTGGTTTAGTTGGTTTTGTTGGTCTTATTAGTTTTGTTGGTTTTGTTGGTCTTGTTGGTTTTGTTGGTCTTATTAGTTTTGTTGGTTTTGTTGGTCTTGTTGGTTTTATTGGTTTTATTGTTTTTGTTTGTTTTTAGTTTTATTGGTTTTACTGGTCTCTTACAGATTCAGATTCGGTCACAGATAGACAATATGTTTGGCTCAGAGACTCGTGTTCATAAACAGTCTTGTTCATATCAAGCCAACTGTCATCAGCATTATCTCTTCTGTTAAATTCTGTCAAACAAATGATTTGTTCGGACTTAAATTTGCAGGATTTTATTCTCTAATGAGCTGAGTGATTTCTGGAGAATGAAGCTTCAAGCTTTCTTTATATTTTGTTTTCGTTTTGTCTTTATGTGAATGAATGATTGTATATCGTGGGTTCTTGTTATTTATGAGCTCGCTGCCTTCAATTGCCCCTTGAGCGATGAATAAAGTGTTTTGATTGATTGATTGATTGATTGATTGATTGTGGTGTTGGTGTAGCTGTGATGATTTTAAATGTTCACCCATCTCTCTTTGCTCCTTCCCTCCTTTGAATCACTCTGCTTCCTGATTAATGGAATGGTTTAAAGACCCTAAAACGATTTCACTCATCAGTTCTCTGACCTGCATCATATCCACTAATGATAAGATCAATACTTTGTTATTTCAATGTCTGCTGCCTCAAGCACTTTACACCAAATTTCTGGAACTCTTTGAATCATTCAACCTTGTAACTGGCCTAACTCTTTCCTCACACTCCGTCAGTCTATAGATATGAGTCACTCTGTCAGACTATAGATACGTATATATATATAGATATAGATATATAGATATATAGATATGAGTCTGACCATAAGGTTTAGTTTTTAACCCTTTACTGTCTCACTCCGCCTTTGTCCCCCTGTGTACTCTCACTTCCTTCCCTATTCATAGTATTTCCATGATGTCACATGCATTTGCCACAAACATGGTGCTTTACCATACACACAGCTCATTGGCTGTGGCTGCAGTTTGATTGGGTTAGGGTCAGGTGATTACAATCACCTGTTATTTTCCTTTGTGATGTAAGAGCACTATGGATTGCAAAACTGCCATTTCTTTAAAAATCTTTTAGAGAAAGTTGTTTCAGCTCAGCTGTTTTCTTTTTTGAACTATAATATATGTGAGATGTCAGTTTGTCTTTAGAGCATTTAGAGACAGTTCTGCTCAAAGTAACTGATGACCTGCTGGATATTCTGAGTCTTTCAAGTTGATCATGCAACTTCCCTTGACTGTCTGAAGCATTGGGTTGGTGTTACAGACTCAGCACTGAAATGGTTCAACAGAACTTTCTCTGTCTTTATAGGTAAACTGTCATTATCCTTTGCTCATTTTACCTGCGGAGTTCCACAGGGTTCAACTCTAGGTCCCGTCTTATTTTCCTTGTAGGCTTCATGCTCCCACTCGCTCACATTCTCCAGAAACATAACATCTTTTCACCGCTACGTCGCTGATTTCCTTACAGATATTAAGAGCTGGATGGCTCAACATTTTTCAAAACTTAATGACATGACAGATTACAAATTGTTCTTTTCTCCTACCTCCACTATCTTAATCCTAAATAAACTCAGTGGCTTATCTGCAAACGTGAAGCCAGTGGCCACAAATTTAGAGATGAATTTTGACTTTTAACCTGAGCTTTGACAGGCAGGAGAAGAGGCTAATGCAGTCCTGTTTCTATCAGTTGAGAGATATTTCCAAAATCAAACCATTCTTATCTTTTACCTGGAGAAGGTAATCCATGCCTTATCTTCTCTCTTCTCTCCTCCTCCTCCTAATCCTCTAGCTCATACAAAGGTAGAAACATCACTCTTCATACAGAAACATCACTCTTCATCAGTGTTGGGGAAAGTTACTATTGAAACTAACTAGTTACTTTACTTCGTTACTTGTCCTAAATAGTAACTATTTATGTTACTAAGTTAGTCTTTATTAAAAGTAACTCATTAGAGTACTTTCACGTTACCCACGTAAAATCATGCCTTTAAAATATGTCTTCTGCTGATGTCATCACTCTTAATGTACAGAAATCATCACTAGTCATCACGTTTGGGACACAGCCTTAGGTAACATCTACTGTTGTCTAAAGAAAACATCAAGCAGCTTTCAGTCACCTGGTCCACAGTAAACAGTCAGTGGGGGTTTGGACCAACTGGATCCTCTCTGCCGTCACTGCATCAAGTAGGTGATTTTGACTTTATCAACACTGTGAAACATTCCTCTCTATAAAAAAAAACCTAATCTGAGAAAAAATATGCTATTGACACGGAGCTATTGACGTTAAAAGGCGCATCAACTGGTGAATATCAAACTTCAAACTAACTTCACCCTGGTGATCAACGGAGCCTAACTGGTCCAGTCTGGGCTCAAAACGGCAGACTGCGCTCACAAGCTTTCAATTAAAATCTTCAGGTTTGATAGTGAAGCTAAACTTACAGTTAACAATAATGTTCCTACCCGTTTCTTTGATCAGTTCAAATTAATGTGAATATTTCCAAGTTCTGCAGTTTATTGTTGTGTTCATTCTGAAAGCGAGTCGTAACCTACAAGCCTCCACCGCATTTAAAAGAAAAATAAAAGTAGCGAAATGTAACTTTGAGAAAGTAACTAATAACTGATTACATAAATTGAAAACTAACGTGTTAAGTTACTCGTTACCGCGAAAAAGTAATCTGATTACTGTAACACGTTATCCCCAACACTGCTCTTCATACAGAAAGATAAAAACATCACTCTTCATACAGAAACATCACTCTTCATACAGAAACATCACTCTTCACAGAAAGATAGAAACATCACTCTACCTGTCACTCAAAGTCAGTGTCTTCTTCTTCTAACCCAGTCAGTGTCTTCTTCTTCTTACCCAAAGTCAGTGTCTTCTTCTTCTAACCCAGTCAGTGTCTTCTTCTTCTTACCCAAAGTCAGTGTCTTCTTCTTCTAACCCAGTCAGTGTCTTCTTCTTCTTACCCAAAGTCAGTGTCTTCTTCTTCTAACCCAAAGTCAGTGTCTTCTTCTTCTTACCCAAAGTCAGTGTCTTCTTCTTCTAACCCAGTCAGTGTCTTCTTCTTCTTACCCAAAGTCAGTGTCTTCTTCTTCTTACCCAAAGTCAGTGTCTTCTTCTAACCCAGTCAGTGTCTTCTTCTTCTAACCCAAAGTCAGTGTCTTCTTCTTCTAACCCAGTCAGTGTCTTCTTCTTCTAACCCAAAGTCAGTGTCTTCTTCTTCTAACCCAGTCAGTGTCTTCTTCTTCTAACCCAAAGTCAGTGTCTTCTTCTTCTAACCCAAAGTCAGTGTCTTCTTCTTCTTACCCAAAGTCAGTGTCTTCTTCTTCTAACCCAGTCAGTGTCTTCTTCTTCTTACCCAAAGTCAGTGTCTTCTTCTTCTAACCCAGTCAGTGTCTTCTTCTTCTAACCCAAAGTCAGTGTCTTCTTCTTCTAACCCAGTCAGTGTCTTCTTCTTCTAACCCAAAGTCAGTGTCTTCTTCTTCTAACCCAAAGTCAGTGTTTTCTTCTTCTTACCCAAAGTCACTGTCTTCTTCTTCTAACCCAGTCAGTGTCTTCTTCTTCTTACCCAAAGTCAATGTCTTCTTCTTCTAACCCAAAGTCAGTGTCTTCTTTTAAATCGCTGCTCAAGACTCACAAGTAATTTCTCGTTTTTCAATCTTGTGTTATTTCCCTTATTGTTTGTTCTACGCTTTGTTTCTCTCTCTGTAAAGCACTTTGTAAACTCTAGTTCATCATTATCATTATTATTATTATTATGATTATTATTATCATAGTATATTGAGGATAAATACCAACTTGTGTGGAATAGAAATGGCTCTATTGTTTCAGATTCTCACATGTGGATATTTAAATCTAATTTCAGCAGTCTGTCATCTGTCTGTCATCTGTCTGTCATCTGTCTGTCTGTCTGTCATCTGTCTGTCATCTGTCTGTCATCTGTCTGTCTGTCTGTCATCTGTCTGTCATCTGTCTGTCATCTGTCTGTCTGTCATCTGTCTGTATCTCAGTCTACAGACTAATATAATCTGTCTGTCTGTCTTATGTGTCTGTCTCTCTTCTTGCAGGACACCAAGCAGTTCGACCCGTTCCAGGAGTGGACAGACGGTTATGTCCGCTTCATCTACAACGGTGAGCAACACTCCACTACTGTGAATAAATACAGACTTCCATCTATCCACCAGGACGCCCCTAATATACTGATGTACTTATATACTTATATAGTGATATACTTATATTCTTATTTACGTATATTCTTATATACTTATATACTTATATTCTTATATACTTATATACTTAATTATACTTATCTTACACATTAATTTAAACTTAATGGAGCAAACCAAAAAGCAAATCTAATTATATTAATGTTCTTTGATGTTTTTCTATATGTGTACTGGCCAGCTATTGAAATAATCTTTTTGCTGTGATAAATGGCAGATATATTATAACTAAAAGATAACTTGCATTACATCATGTTATGTCATAAATAACATGTTAATATTAATAACACTATTATACTCATGTAATAGAAGTTTACATCCTAGCACTGCATTATGATGGATATGAAGAAGCTGGTTGATTTCTAGGTGAAGACAAGAACGCACAGCGACATTTGTCCGGCTGGGCAATGAGAAACACCAACAACCACAACTGCCAGATTCTGAAGAAGTCTTGTTTGGGTGTGGTGGTTTGTTCTCGGGGATGTTCGCTGCCGGACGGATCCAGACTGCAGCTCCGCCCGGCGATCTGCGACAAAGCCCGGCAGAAACAACAGAGTAAGATCTCAGCCAAAACCACGAAAACGGAGATTCATTATTATTATGAAAGAGTGTTTCAACCAGCAACTCTTCAGTCAGACCAAGTTCAGACCCCAGAACCCATCGTTCATTCAGTGTGTGTATGTGTGTGTGTGTGTGTGTGTGTGTGTTGCAGAGAAGCTGTGTCCCAGCTGTAATGCCGGTCTGGAGCTGCTGCCTTGCCGCGGACACAGTGGATATCCTGTCACCAACTTCTGGAGAGTCGATGGAAAAGCCATTTTCTTCCAGGTGTCAACCTTTACCTTTCTCTAGTTCTAATTATTAGAGCTAATCTAATCCTAGTATAATCTCTAGTTCTAATTATTAGAGCTAATCTAATCCTAGTATAATCTCTAGTTCTAATTATTAGAGCTAATCTAATCCTAATCTAATCTCTACTTCTAATTATTAGAGCTAATCTAATCCTAAACAACTGGTCCAACAGGAGACTGGTGGGAACAGTGACAGCAGTCCGGCTGGTTCAGTCCTGAACCAAATCCAGTCTCCTATTCACTGTCGATGGAAAAGCTCTTAATAATGTCTGATTAGTAAAATTAGTCTGACTTGTTCACATTCACAAATATCAGCTGGACAACAAACCAAACTATTGTGGGTGGATTTAAGATTTGTGCTTCTTTAATACAACAGGCTGCTCTGCTCACTGGTTCATTGAGAATATGTTAGCGGTTTTTGTTATTATTATATATATATTATATTTTGATAATACCTCAATTAATCAAGTAATCAGACAAAAAAGCAGAATTATTTTCAGCTTTAAAGACAATAGTTTTATTTAAAAACCTCGCCTTGTACAATGCTGTCTTTCAAATCACTTGAGATGACAGTTATAATGCAAAAAGAAAACCGCATGCTATAAATCATATGTGTTTTTATAACGGATGTATCCACAGGTCTTTTTCCATTGTTCTCAAAACAAAAAGTTAAGTCTTCAGTTTGTTAAAACTTAAATTTGAAAGGAGCTGAACTGTTAAATAATAAATACATAAAGACTATGGAGATAGGATGAGACTCTTTATAAGGAAACAGTTTGATGTCTTCCTTCTTGACTGGGAAGCTGCTGACTCAGCAGTATGATGCCGGACCTCAGCAGCACCTTCACAGGTGGAAGTAGTCTAGAGTAGTAGTCTCAATGTTGTGGTTTATTTCTGTGTGTAGCATTTGGAAAAATTATATATGTCGTTTTGTATTTTGTGTGAAAACAATGAAAATCTACAGTTTTGCAAAATGATCAAGGGTTTAGATGGCTGTATTAATTATTATTATTATTATTATTATTATTATTTTGTTTGGAGAAAAAAAAGAATATCTGCAAGGCGTTCCTGTGGAGTGTCAAGGCAGTTCTGGTTTCTAGGTTTGAGACTATCTGTGATTATCAGTGTAACGGTGAAAAAAGACGTAGTTACTGATTTATTGAGCAAGGAAAAGAAGATGGGGTCTAAAGTGAATCCTGTGGAACTCCACAGGTACAGTGAGCTGAGGATGATGATGATGTCATACCAACCCAGAACTATCACCACTATCTGTGCTTACACTTTTTTATTTATATCAGAATTCCCAGAGATAATGGCACTTCTCACCAATCGATCCTCTCTATTGACTTTTTCTGCCTGAAAGTAGTTCCTGTGAAAATATTAGAAAAAGGTTTTATTGTTTCAGACCTAATGATAATAGAAAGCTTGTTTTTTTCCAATACAAGACCCATTTTAAAATATTTATAAAATATAGGACATCTATAAAAACTCTCTAGCTACAGGTTCCACAAAAAAACAAACAGTAGTTTCATAAGGAAGAAAGGACAAATGGGCTGAACATTGACAATGGCCGAAATTATCCTACCATGACATCTTATAGAAATAAATGTCTGTTTTGCTCTATGATCCAACCTGGATCCAGTTCATGAATCTTCTCCTCTGGTCTGAACAGCCGGAGTCTGGTCGCTCTTTCCTGCCGCACAGGAAGTGATGCGTTATACGTTTCCGGTTTGTTTGGAATCAACAGAAGAAGAAGAACTGGGTCATTAGCATGAGCAGCGATAGCCACCATGGCTGAACAGACAGAAAGAAGAGAAACTCAAACTGCTCCGCCCACACTGTTTGATTGACAGGTGATCTGTGGGAAGTGCAGAGCAGAAACACCACAGTGAGGCTGAGGGACAAAGATGGAGGCTAAATTTGAAAAATAAAGATCTCACGGATTACTCCTTTAAGAATACTTTGTTGTTTGAGAATGTAAGAATGTTTTAATTCTTATTATTATTATAATTAATTAATAATTATAATTATTATTATAATTATCACATTCCAGGCTAAAGGTGTCCATGATCACCCCAGACCTGAGTCCAAGTCCGAGACTGAAGCCAGACGAAGCTCCGTGAAGAGAAGAGTCAGTTCTCCTCCGTTCACACAGAAGAGACGACTCATCGAAACACAGGTAACCTTTCTCTGAGTTTGACTGCTACAGTCTGAGTTAAAGAGTGTTTCTCTGAGTTTCCAGCTATTAGTCTCATAGCCCTATATGATGTTTGATGTATGATGTTTGATGTATGATTGGAGCTGGTTTCTGACCTCTGACCTCTGATCCCTGATCCCGACTCCCAGAGCCAACACAATCCTAAACTCTCACCTAAACCTTACCTAACCCTTACCTAGACCTTACCTAAACCTTAGACACTTTGGACTGAATGGCTCTCAACAATATTCAGGCTGACTAAACTATCTATTCCTCAACTGGAGGATCCAGGCTCAGTCCGTCCTGCTGAAGTGTCCTTGAGCAAGACACTGGCTGATTATCAAAACCAAGAACACCGAGTTCATACTTTTACAGTTTTACAGTTTCAGATGGACTGAGCTTCACATCACGCTGATTTATGAAGACACACAGCTGTTAATTTTCCAGCTGAACACAAGAACGCGTATTGATAGTCAGCAACTGAGTCTCTACCTGTTCTGTAGCTGACCCTGACCCTGACCTCTGACCTCTGACATTTGACCTCTCTGTGGAGGGGGCCAAGAGAAAAGACTTCCCCCACAGGGAGCAATAGAGAATCGCATTATAGGCGGGTTTTCCAGGTCAGTGAGGAAAGGGAAGGGAGAGCAGCATGGCATCCCAGCAGCTGCTATCAGCCGCAGTGCATTATGGGACTCTGATTCATCAAGCGTTAGTGTGCCTGCAAACCTCCACCATGAGAGAAAAAGGAGCGTTTTCTATTCATGACGCGTGAACACAGACAGTGACAGGAAAGCTGACTGCACTAGTGCAGTTTGCATATAAATATACAAATATATAAATACTATTATTGTTGTTTGTTGTTGTTTACAGGCTCTGGGTCCAGCCCTGCTGTGCCGAAGTTGTTTATTGTTGTTGTTTATTATTGTTGTTTACAGGCTCTGTTGAAGTTGTTTATTGTTGTTGTTTACAGGCTCTGGGTCCGGCTCTGCTCTCTTGTGTTGAGGCTCCGGAGCGATTCTCCTTCATTGCTGAATCCAACTTTCCTCTCCAGTCGCAGCATTACCCAGCATTCCAGAGCCCCGAGCCCTACTACAACTCCCACAATGCCCTGGGAGAGGCCCCTCCCACCTTGCAGAAATCAACCAATCCCAGGCTGTACATGGCCAGGCCGGGGTGTGGCTATGAGTTCCCAGGCTACCTGACCTCTTCCTCCTATCCAGCGACCTCTGACCTCTGTGACCCCAGGTCAGTGCGTGTGTGTGTGTGTGTGTGTGTGTGTGTGTCTATTAATGTAGTTATTCTAGGTGTGTGTGTGTATTAACGCAATTACTCTGTGTGTGTGTATGTGTGTGTGTGTGTCAGCAGGGTTGCTCCGGTCCTCGGCTCCTCCTCCTCGTCTTCCTCAGCTCCTCTCTCCTCCTCCTCCTCCTTCGACCCGCAGGCGAAGCCTCACGGCTGGAAGGAGCTGCTGAAGAGCTCTGCCCCTTACGGTGAGAATCACCATTACTACAGCCCAGAATACCCCTGCCGTTACCCCGGCAACGCCCCGGGATCCCCCGCAGCCCTGCAGACCATCATCACCACCACAACAAAGGTAATACTGTTACTGCTACTTATATCAGTATCAATACCAAAATCAATACCAATAATAAAACACTGACACTGGAACAAAACCGTGAAATCAATTCTGCAAAAGTATAAACACATTTGAAATCCCTGTTCCTCGACCACAATCTTATCCTGACTTAACCTCTCTGGGGTAAAGCATGCTTACACATGGGATCTGCCTAGCCTGGTAAGTTTTGGAGCATTATTGTGTACTTCCCCTGTTAGGTATAGCAGTGTTTCCCCTTTGGGTTTCACTGGTGTCCTTTTTAGGTAGTGTTGTGACGAACGTGGAAGGAGCAGTTGTCTCGGGAGCATATCCCTGGTCTCGAGAGGGTTGTCAGCTTGCTGATCGCTTTTCTCGCACCAGCGGGTTTTAGTGCATAAATACCCACCACCAGTAGACATGAAGACTAGGGTTAGATTTAGCTAGTTACTGGTTAGGTAGCTAGTGGGGAAGCTCCGTTTGGGTAGGCTGCCTGGACCATGTCTGCTGGGTGCACTGTAGCACTTTGTCTTAGTCTCTTTTTGGTGAGTAGGCTTCTTCTTCTTCTCTCTTGTGGCTCTGTTTTGTGATTATGGTTAGTGTTGAGGATTGGGAGATTGTGTCTGGGTAGGCATTATGAGCTAGGATGGCTTTGGATGTTGCTAGTGTTAATGGATGTTGCTAGTGTTAATGGCTTAGAGTTGGTAAGTGGTTACCTGAAGGCTTGGTGTAAGTTACCTGCTCTTTGTATGTGGCATTTTGGTCTTGTGTGTGCTGTGTCATCTTTGTATGGTGCTGGTTTGGCCAGCATTGTGCTTTGTTTGGTAACACGTGTGTTACCTTAGGTTGCACTTGTGTGCAGCCTTTTGGTTAGCGCTTTGGGTGGCTGCTATGGCACTGGTGTTGGTAGTTGTCTGCCACAGTGTCAGTAGGAATATGTCAGTTTGGGTGTCCTTGTTCGGGAGCAGTCTAGTAGATGGACAAGCACACTTTTGGGCAATTCCAGGTCAGAAGACTGGGGTTGCGGCCAATTTCTTTGAGCAGCCATTGTCAAGTCTAGAAAGCCAGAAAACCTAGCAGCGTGTTCGGATAGTGACAGTGTGAGTGTCATGTCATATCTTTTTGGGTGGGAGTTGTTTGTCTGTTCTCCTGTGCTGCTCTTACCTTTCTCTTAAATGCTGCCTAGGTACCGAGGTCTGCTGAGGACGGGGCAAGAAGCTGGCCAGGGGCAGGCGAGCCAGAGAAAATGAAATGTATAATTTTGTAAACTTATTTGCTTTATGTTTCAGGGGTTCCTGGTGGGACCCTGTTTTTATGGAGGGGGGTGTGACGACCCTCCCATTCTCCTGCTCTGCTTGCTGGTGCTGTGCATGTTTGTCTGTCCTGCAGGAGCCTGGTGGGCGGGGTCGTCATCAGTGCCAATAGAGTGCACCTGGGCCCAGTGAACTCCTTGGACTTAAGAAGCCTTCAGACATCAGTGTCGCTCTCCCTCCTCACCTATGCACACCTTTTGTTCTGTTGTTTTGGTTTGATGTAGTTTGTGTTGTTTGTTTACCCCTTAGTTTTAGTTAATAAACCATCGTTTTAACTTTTACTTTGGCGTATGTCTCCCCTCATTGTTACTTCCTTGAGCCAGGTTGTAACAGCGGGCTAAATAAGGTGACGGTCAAGAATCGTTATCCCCTGCCTCTGATGTCATCTGCCTTCAAATTGTTGAAGGGAGCTACTGTGGTTTCCAAGTTTGACCTCCGCAATACTTACAATCCAAGAAGGGGACAAATCCAAGACCGCCTTCAACACACCTAGTGGGCATTATGAGTGCCTGGTCATGCCATTCGGACTAACCAAAGATGTGCTTTGAGACATGTTGAACCAGTTTGCGTTTGTCTACTTGGACGACATCTTGATGTTCTCAAGGACCCTTTCTGAACACGTCCGTGTTCTGCAGCGTCTCCTAGAAAATCATCTCTACATTAAACCGAAGAAATGGGAGTTTCATATCTGCAAGGTAGCCTTTTTGGGCTACATCATCTCCACTGGCAGTGTCCAAATGGATTCTCAAAAGGTTAAGGCAGTTCTGGATTGGCCCCAGCCCACATCGGTTAAGCAAGTCCAGCGGTTCCTGGGTTTTAAGGGGGACTAAGGGACCCTCCTCCTGCTTCACCTGGTCTCCTGATGCTGAGAGAACCTTCCAGATGCTGAAACAGCGCTTCATTTCTGCTCCCATCCTGGTGCATCCTGACCCTTCACTACCCTTTATTGTTGAGGTGGATGCTTATGGGAGTGGGGGCGGTCTTGTCTCAGCAGTGCTCCCAAGATCGGAAACTCCATCCATGTGCCTTCTTTTCTCTTAATCTGAGTCCCGCCGAAAAGAACTACGACATTGGTAACCATGAGCTTCTGGTAGTCAAGCTGGCTTTGGAAGAGTGAAGGTAGTGGTTGGAGGGCGCTAAGCACCTCTTTGTCGTTTGGATGGATCATAAGAATCTAGCCTACATCCAGGATGCCAAGTGCCTCAACTCCCATCAGGCCAGGTGGCCCTTTACTTCAACCGGTTCCAGTTCACCATTTCCTATCGCCCAGGTTCCAAGAACCTGAAACCAGAGGCTCTCTTGCGCCAATTTGACCTGTCCAAGGAGGACCAGGTTCCTGAATCCATCATCCCCTGCTCCCACATCATCGCTCCTGTCACCTGGGGAATCAAGACTGTGGTGAGAGAAGCTCAGCACCAGGAGGCCAATCCCGGAAGTGGTCCACCCAATCGTCTCTTGTTCCAGGACACCTGAAACAGGAACACAAACTCCACAGCAAAATGTCCCATTTGTAACACCTCCCATCAGCGTCCACCTGGGTTTCTGCTTCCATTGCCTATTCCCACCTGCCCTTGGTCCCACATCTCCTGGACTTGATCACTGGTCTTCCTCCTTCCTGCTGCCAGACAGAATGTATCAACAATGACCTCGAGACCATTCTGAGGTGCTGTGTGTCACCCAACCCGTCTACCTGGAGTCAACATATTGCCTGGGTGGAATATTGCCATTACACCTGGAGGAGGGTTTGAGCTGCTCTAAAATGTGCTTCATCCAGGCATCAGCACCAGGCTAATCATTGCCACCGCCCTGCTCCTTTTCCCGCAAGTTGGCTCCTCGGTTTGATGGTCACTTCAAGATCCTGAGGATGGTTAATCCTGTGGCCTATCGTCTCCTCCTACCACGGTCTATGTGGATCCACCCCACCTTCCATGTCTCCCATCTTAAGCCCGTGGTCTCCAGTCCCTTGTCTCCTCCTCGCATCATTGATGGCCAGCCTGCCTACACAGTTCATCGGATCCTGGACAGTTGTCGGGTGAGGTGTAGTCTCCAGTACCTGGTTGACTGGGAGGGCTACAGCCCCAAAGAATGCTCTTGGGTTCCGGCCCAGGACATCCTGGATCCAGAGTTCATCAGGGACTCCCACCAGCTCCATCTTGATTGTCCTGGGGGAATGTCAGTTGCCGATCCTAGGAGGGGGGTCCTGTCACACTGCAGACTGCTGCTCCTAAGGACCACTAGATGGCAGCTTGATCGTTTTGTGGTTTTCTTGGGTTTTAATTAGGTTTGATTGCTTCCACCTGTTTTCAGTTGTATTTAAGCCCTGTGTTTGTGTTAGTCTTTGTTCAGTCTTGAGTTCCTTAGCCCTTTCTCAGCTGTTTCTCGAGCCTTGCCAATCTATCCGATCGCTGTGTTGTTGACCCTTGTTTGCCTGACTTTGTATTCTGCCTGTTGATTTCAGTAAAGTTAACTTAACTTGATCCCAGTACATTTGCTTCCTGCATTTTCTCTGCGTTTGGGTTCACCCTCTGCCTTGTGTCAACAGGCAGAGGGTAAACAGGCCTCATTTTCATCACCGCTATCAGTTATCAGTTCTTGTCGATTTCAACCTTAACTTTCATTAATCACTTGAACTAAAAAAATTGACATTAAGGTTGTTTATCGCTTGATGCAAGTCATTTTTGTTCCTTCTGCTCCCATACCGAAATGTCAATCAAAAGCCCCTGTGGCTTTAATGTAGGTGGGTGTGGCTTTAATGTAGCTGGGTGTGCCTTTAATGTAGGGGGGTGACTTTAATGTAGGTAGGTGTGGCTTTAATGCAGACAACTGTGTCATTCTGAAACACTCCTTCTCTCCTCTCCTCCTCTCCTCTCCTCTCCTACTCCCCTCTCCTCCTCTGTCCTCCTCTCTCCTCCAGGTCTCCTACCAGCCTTGTCCAAAACCTCCTGCAGCTCTCCCTTCCTACCAGTCGTGTCCTAAACCTACCGCCGGTCTCCCAGCCTATCAGTCCTGTGTTACTCCTAAACCTCCTGTCCTCCCCGGCTGCTCCTCCCTCATGGATGACACCTCCTCCTCTTACTCCTCTGAGGTCAAGGTGACTGAGGAGTCAGGAGGAGTTATAAAGTCTCTGTCCTTTCAGCCCGACTCTCTGCAGACCAAGACAGAGCGAGCCGACAGCTACGACTACCGCTACAGCTATCCAAACACGTACCGATACGACGAGTACTGAATACATACTTACTAAATACAACTACTACAGCTAGTACAACCACCACTACTGCTACTGCTACTGCTGCTACTACCGCTACTACTACAACTACTGCTACTACTACTACAACTAGTACAACCACCAGTACTACTACTACTGCTACTACTACTGCTGCTACTGGAGGCAAAAAGCTTGCTGGAGGCGCACCGGGAACAGTGTGGATAAACAAAACACTCTCACGCTTGCAATATTTTCTTGCAGTATAAGCAAAACTGTCTGAAGTCAGAGCTGTTTTTTAAGGTTATTCTGTTCTTATTGCCGACATGTAAAAGAACAAATTGGCACATCATCTTTTTCGCTGAAAACAACTTTGATCACCCACTTTGTACATGCTGAACTTGTCTCCATTTCGCTGGATAGGGAGCACGTCAGAAGCAAGCACACAAAATCCATCAGCTATATCCTTCTATCTTTTATCCTGAACATGGCCACCTATTACATAATTGTATGCATCTAAAGATTTACCCTTTACTTAACGTTAATTTGTTAAGGTAACCCTTGCGGTCCTATGGTCCACGTGACTGAACGTAGTGTAAAAGATCGTTCATTGTTCAACATTTTTCTAAATATAGATACAACTAGTTTGCTTGCTGTGTATAGTTGTGTATGCTAATGCTACTGTAGGCGCTTTCTGCCTCCACTCTGCGTTTGCAGGCTTGTGATGTCAGCAGTGTTTACAAACAGAAAAATGGCCCATAACTACTACTACTACTGCTACTATAACTACTACTGATACTACTACTACTACAACTACTACTGATACTACTACTACTGCTACTAGAACTACTACTGATACTACTACTACTGCTACTACTACTATAATCAACACTACTACAACTACTACTATCCCAGCCTACACACTCCATTCCAAGTGCTTAGAAGATTTTGTGGGTTTTCCATCATTGGTATCATTGTCATGTTTCCAGCACATCTGGAAATAGGGTCAGGGGTCAAAGTTCAGATCATGTATCATCATATATTAACATCTGGAGTGTTATTTATTGAAGGGTTGTGGACTGGATTGGTCTGGGTCAGCAGACAGGACAGAACTATAAACTAACTGAACTAGTCTGAACTGGACCAGTCTGAACTGGACCAGACTGGACTGGACTGGTTCCAGACTGTTTTGTCACATTTTGGTTCAAACTTTCCCCTGTAGGGATGAACAAACTAAACTATATTAAAGTGGACTAAGTGTACAGAACTGAGCTGAACTGAACTGGAGAAAGTCCTTGGATCAGAAGGAAAATCAATTCCCTCTCATTCCTTTTACAGACTGGTAGTCAGAGATGGATTTGTTCTTTTCCTGCTTCACCTCAGTGCTGCAGCTAACTAGCGGCTTAGGGTTAACCTGAACCCTAGCAGGACTGACTTAGCGGGACTGACTAGCAGTGCTAACTATCAGGTGAACCTGGGCTGACTGGTTACTAAGCCATCCCCACTCACTGCCAAGGGAAGGAAGCAGAAAAGGATACAAGGAGATTGTGAAACCAACAGATGAGGAGACGATGTGACAAGGATACAACAACACAGAAACAACGGGATGAGATAAAAGGACATTAACATAAAAATGATGAATGTTTTTTCTGAACTGAAGTATTTGGATTGGTGGCAGCATGTTGCCTTTCTGTCAGCAGAAAACATCCCATGGATTTTTATACAGACTGAGTTCCTCCCTGGTGCTATGGGCTTTAATGAACCAGGCTCACTGACATATACTGGTACTGTGGTTTCAGAATATACTAGTACTGTGGTCATTATACTAGTATTGTGGTTTAATGCTAGTACTGTGGTCATTATAACATGCTCGTATTTTGTCGTAACATGCTAGTATGTTGTCATGACCTCCACATGTGATCCTGTGTCTCCCTCTGGGTCCGGAGCCGCAGTTTCAGAAACCTGCTGCAGATGATCAAAGGCCTGATGTTTGGAAGTCGGATGGTTTCACTCTGTCTGAGTAATAAATGTTGTTTTGACAAGAGCAAGTCTGGACTAGAAATACTGCTGCTGTCCTGACAATGAACCTCTCCTCTCCTCTCCTCCTCTCCTCTCCTCTCCTCTCCTCTCTCCTCCTCTCTCTACTCTCCTCCTCTCTCCTCTCCTCTCCTCTTTCCTCTCCTCTCCTCCTCTCCTCTCCTCTCCTCTCCTCCTCTCCTCCTCTCCTCTCCTCTCCTCTTTCTTCTCCTCTCCTCCTCTCCTCTCCTCTCTCCTCTCCTCCTCTCTCCTCCTCTCTCCCCCTCCCCTCTCCTCCTCTCCTCTCTGATAGTTTAATGAACCTGGTTAAAGCTGTCAGTACTGTCACTACCTTCCATTACAGTCACTCATTCCTGCTCAAGTTTTCCACCAGTCACTCGTTACTCTCCATTCAGTTGACATTAGCATCAGTCAGTACATTATTATGTTCAGCTTTCACAAGTTGGCAGAACAGACAGAATGCCACCCAGCTCTGAACACTCGCACATCCAGTGCATAGACTGCACTGGATTCATACAGATACATACAGTATAACATATGAGTAATATAATACACTACAGATTCATATAATACACTATAGATTCATATAATACACTACAGACACATATAATACACTACAGACACATATAATATACTACAGATTCATATAATACACTACAGATATATGTAACACACTACAGATTCATATAATACACTACAGACACATATAATACACTACAGATTCATATGATACACTACAGATATATGTAATTGGGTTTTGTTGGACTTCATTTACTGTAGCACGAGCACCAGTAATATTTTGCTGTGCCACAGTAAAGGGGGGAAATTTAGCTTATTTGTAAAAATACACTACACACCACATATAACACACTAACACTCCTGTGCCACATAATGCGTTGACTGTGCCACACCAAAATTATCTTGTTAAATGTTAGATATGTATTCATTATCTTATTCTACCACATAATCTGTTGTTTTTATTCATCAGAGAACAGCTTTCAGATCTGTGTGTCTGCTAAACCAGTTTGTCCTGATGTCTCCAGATCCTGCTAACACTGTCTCAGGTGGTCCTGCACTGTCTCAAATGGTCCTACACTGTCTGAGGTGGTCCTACACTGTCTCAGGTGGTCCTACACTGTCTCAGATGTGATGGTCCTACACTGTCTCAGATGGTCCTACACTGTTTCAGGTGGTCCTACACTGTCTCAGATGTGATGGTCCTACACTGTCTCAGATGGTCCTACACTGTCTCAGATGTAATGGTCCTACACTGTCTTAGATGGTCCTAAGACTGTCTCAGACGGTCCTACACTGTCTCAGATGTGATAGTCCTACACTGTCTCAGATGGTCTTACACTGTCTCAGATGTGATGGTCCTCCAGCTCTTTGGATATAATCCCTTTTAAATTCCTCAGAGGTCCTTGTGTGAACACATCCATCACCTCCTAAGCTACTTTAAGACTCCAACTGTCCTATACTCCTACAGAAACTCCTAAAGAAACCTTGATCTATCCCTCCTTCAAAATTACTGATCTCTAAATCACCTTTTATTTCTAACATCACTGTGAAAGTTATTGCTAAACTCTTAGAGGTAGTTTAAGGTAATATTTTGTTTCCACCAACAGCATACATTGACTGCCCTCTTAAGAGTTGTAAATGACATTCATATGCCTACTGATATGGGGAGGAGATTTTGGGTGAACTATTCCTTTAACTCTAAAATAACTGTTAGTTGAAATGAACTAACCCACACCTTAAGCATAATGATGGCTTAAACGTAGCTAGCCCTAGGCCTAACTATTAGTGCAGCTGAACTTTACTCTAACTCTAAACCAGCTATGAGTTGAATATAGTTCCATGTGGCTGGTTCATCCACCAGTGCAGCTAATCCTGCTGTGTGTAATGCTATCCTTTTACCAAACAACCACCTCACCCTGTCTTCTTATCTTCTAATCTGCTCTGTCTTCTCCTCTCTGCTGAAAGGTTTCCAGATCACCATCACTCCATCTCTGCTTTTTCACACGCAAATCATTTCATCCTCCTACCTCTCCTCACCACTAAATAAATCATCCTATCCAGTGACATCAGATACCTTTTCAAACAACAGCGCTCTATCCCACATCTGTCCCCTCTCTTCCACTCAGATGTGGCTGGGCACTAATGGATGTTTTCAATTTAATGCTACATGGTTCTGATTAACAACAGAGAGAGAGAGAGAGAGAGAGAGAGAGAGAGACAGGGAAGGAGAGACAGACAGGGAAGGAGAGACAGGCAGGGAAGGAGAGACAGACAGGGAAGGATAGTTATACAGAAGCAGGAGAAGGAAGGAAAAATGAAAGAAAATTACAGAAAACAAGAGAAAAACAGCTACAGAGAAAGCGATAGCAAGCAAGACAGTGAGAGAGAGAGAGTATGTAAGGTACTCTGTTTTAGCTAGCAGTGCTAAATAGATGCATTATGGGAAGCGCTGGCTGTGGCTCCTATTGTTGCTACCACTGAAGATACTGAAACATGGCTCTCTTTTGATGAAAGTTTAAATATTAACTTCCAAAACATGTTTAGCTCTCAGTACCCCCTTTCCATTGGAAATGAGAAAAAGTAGCCAGCATTGGAAAGAGAACTTCTTGGTTGACAACCAGCCTTAAAGAGAAAGAGAGGTTCCTGGTGAATAACAAGAGTTAAAGAGAGGTTCCTAATAGACAACAAGAGTTAAAGAGAGGTTCCTAATAGACAACAAGAGTAATAGACAACAAGAGTTAAAGAGAGGTTCCTGGTGAACAACAAGAGTTAAAGAGAGGTTCTTGGTGGACAACAAGAGTTAAAGAGAGGTTCCTGGTGGACAACAAGAGTTAAAGAGAGGTTCCTGGTGGACAACAAGAGTTAAAGAGGGGTTCCTCGTGGTTCCTGATGGACAACAAGCCTTTGAAAGACTCTCAATGGCAGAAGACAGCTGGCAAAGTTCTTATCAAAGTGAGTCAAAAAAATATCCTGATTATCCTGGGAGCTGCTAAACTATTCTTCCAAACATCTCCCCACGTAGAGATGCTATCAGAGGGAGGAACTCTCCGCTTTCTGCTGAAGAGATAGCGATCAGGAGGAGAGGACCAGCAGTGTCATGCCTCTTTAAGAAGACAGTACATTTCTATGACTCTTCCTGCTGAGATAAGAGTTCTCACGGAACGCAGAATGCAAAATACACACAGCATAACACACACCAATACAAACTGCACACAGCATAACACACACCAATACAAACTGCACACAACATGACACACACCAACACAAACTGCACACAACATGACACACACCAACACAAACTGCACACAACATAACACACACCAACACAAACTGCACACATAACACAGCCACCATGGTGTGACTGCTCACTAAAACAGCCATGCAGTAACTGCAAACAGCCGCATCTTACAGTTTTTCACAATTGCTTACACACATTTTCTGAAACCAAGGCTCATTTTCTCAAAACTCTAAACACAAAACAGAAAAACACTAATGCAAAATGTTAAACTCCACAAATGTCTTGCAAAAGGAAACACTGCATTCAAAACTGTTATCTCTTCTCAAAATTGAATTTTGCATCAAAATGACAAACACAACCATCATATAAATAATCTTACTAACACGCAACTACACACTGATGTGCTCAACGGAAAACACTATTATAGAATATCTGATCAATAGGCTTATGGATTTCAGAGTTACACTTATGCACAGTAGCCTGTTGTAAAACACTGCTACAATAATGTGTATATATACACAAATATAGTAACACACAAATACTTTATTTCAATCACAAATACTTTATTTCAATCAATCCCTGGATATGTGAAGTGTTCTACATACAAAACACAATGCAGTAGGAGAAAAACAGAAAAGAAAAAGGATAAAAAGTTCAGCGGCTCCTGCTTCCTGTTTGTGTCTGACAGCAGCTCATCTACATCACAAGTTGTTCACACAGACTGTCGTCTCTCAGTTCTGCACAAGGTCCAGAAGCATCATGTGATTGGTCAATATGAAATGACACAATTGTAACATTACAGTTTTTTATGATTGCTTACACACTAAAATGACACATAAAGCACAAGTATTGAAACTGACACTCAGAGAGCAAAACCTCAGCCCAGATCTGCACAACTATAAGCACATTCTCAGCCTCACACTTTTTGCAAAACACTAAACACACTTCTCTACATTAGACACAGAAATCTAACATGATGTCACTTCTTTGCCATTTCAAGGCACTGCCTTTCCAAATACCACACCTGTAACCAATTGATGAAACATGGCCGTCAGGTGTACAGACACTTAGGTGCTTAATTGTAAACTCACCAATCAGGCGTAAGCACTATAAAAAGGTAACAGGTGAGTGTACCTGTCTTCAACAAAAATGGAAGGCAACGTTGCAGTGCTTTCTTTTTTGTCTCCTTTTGTCTGTTTATGTACTATATTCTATTTAGAATATGTTCTGTTCTGATTTTCAGTGCAAAATGCAACCTTTGGAAATGCATGGATGTATTGACTGATTTTACAATGTGGAGAGAAATAAATATTTTCATCAGTGTGCAGTACTGGTCTTGTGTGTTGTGTTTGGTCAATATATTCATGTACTTTACTCTAACAATATCTCTGAAAAAATCAAACCCAGACTATATCATTAGAAAAGTAGAAATGTTAAAAGTGTTTTAGATTGAGCACAGCAGTGTGTAACTGGTTCAAACAGAATCAGATCGTATGAACCATGTGTGTGCCATACGGTGACAAAATTGGGTTTTTATAAATTATTGTAGAGTTTTGAATGAAGTGTTTCATTTTGCAAAAGATCTGAGGTATTCTGCTACTTGTGTGTGTGGTTGTGTGAATTGTGTGTAGTGTTTTGACAAAATGAGCCCTGTTTTCAAAATCGTGCTTAAGCAATCGTAAAAAACTGTAACACACTGGATTATGGACTACCTCACCGGCAGACTGCAGTACGTCCGGCTGCAGGGCTGCCTGTCAGACGAGGTGGTGGGCAACACCGGCGCACCCCAAGGACCTGTACTGTCACCATTCCTGTTCACCCTCTACACCTCGGACTTCAACTCTGGATCGTTCCACCTACAGAAGTTCTCTGACGACTCCTCCTGTTGGCTGCATCACGGAGGACAATGAGGAGGAGTACAGAGAGCTGGTGGAGAGCTTTGTAGGTTGATGCGACAACAACCACCTCCAGCTCAACGTCATAAAGACCAAGGAGCTGGTGGTGGACTTCAGAAGGAGCAGGAAGCCCCCAAACCCCGTCACCATCCAGGGGGAGGAGGTGGAGATGGTGAACTCCTATCGGTTCGTAGGAGTGCAGCTCAACAATAAACTGGACTGGTCGGACAACACTGAGGCTCTACAGGAAAGGACAGAAGCAGACTGTTCTTCCTGACATAGCGCCTCAGGCTCCTCCCCCACGCTGCAGAACGGAGCGCCTCCGGCTCCTCCCCCCACGCTGCAGAACGGAGCGCCTCCGGCTCCTCCCCCCACGCTGCAGGACGGAGCGCCTCAGGCTCCTCCCCCACGCTGCAGGACGGAGCGGCTCAGGTGTTCCTTTCTGCCTGCAGCCATGGGACTGTTCAACACAATCAGAGACCCCTGTGCCAGTCAGCCTTGACCATACCCATATAATATGTAGTACTACATATATAGAGAGTAGTATGTAGACAGACCTACTGATATGTAGTACTACAGTATATCGTAGTATGTAGACAGACCTACTGATATGTAGTACTACAGTAGTACTACAGTATATAGTAGTATGTAGACAGCAGATTACTTGCCTGTTCTCTGTCTGAATGTCCGGATGATGGAAGCAGCAGTGAAGCTCAGGTCGGGCTGGACTCTCTGCCCAGACTGCCTCCCTAAAGCGCCTCATGCTCAGTCCATGTTGACCACATGGTGAACCAAAGTGGCCTGGATCTCATATGAGACAACTCTTCTTGTTCTTCTTTGTCCTCATTCTCCTCTTCCTCCTCTTCCTCCTCTTCCTCTCACTCCTCTTCCTCCAGCTCTCACTGCAACATCCGCTTCCATTGTTCTCAAAAACAGGAGAGCTCATCTGTGGCCTTTTTTCATAGAGCTAAAGCTCTGATTTCTGAGTGAACAATTCAGCTATTAGTGTTTATGCTGTGATGAGTGGATGTGGCCAATTGGTAAATTAAGTTTAGCATTTTGAATGACAGTGCTTTCCCAATGAACACAAGCGATTTTATTTATTTTTTTATAGTTGTGCCGAATTTAGAGAAGTGTAGTGTTTTGCAGCGGGAGGTAAAGCCCTCCACCTTCCATTCGATTCCATCTGTAGCCCCTGCTGTGCCATATACGGCCTCCAAACCCTAACCCTGCCCAAGAGGCAGATGGTGACGAAGTAGATGTCAAGGAGTCAGTCAAGCAAGACTTTTATGTTGGCAACTGCCTCCAAAGACTACCAGCGGTAGGTGCAGTGTAGTGTAGTGCAATGGAATATAGGTGTAGTGTAGTGAAGGTGTACTTAAGGTTTATTGTAGTGTAGGTGTAATATAGTGTAGGTGTATTGCATGTGTAGTGTATCATAGTGTAGGTATAATGTACCTGGGTAAGAAATTAACTTTTTTTCAGACGGTATCTTTTACCCCATTGATCTGATTTTTAGGGGCATTTTGGTCCTTTTCGAGGCAAATTTTATTGAACTATAAAATAATACATTCATATCAGTTCCACTGTCCAAAGATGTCGCCGGCAGGGAGCACAAGTGTGAGGGGAGGTGAGGGGAGCATGCTTGTGGCTGGGGATGGCGTACCTGCTGTTGTGGTCAGTGGTGGCGTGAGTGATCCTGGGGAGGTGGTCACTGGAGATGTGGTTGGCATGAACGGGAGCAGTCTTGCAGATGACGCTGGGCAATTTGGGAAGAAGAATGCTGGAGGATCGGGCCCACATAGCAAGCGACCCGGTCTGTAATGGGAATAGGTGACTCTAGCAGGGGCCGTTTCCATGGTGAGGTCGACAAGACCGGGGACAGAAGTCCTACTGTGCTGGACCAGTTTGACGTTTTCAAGGCAAAGGGTTTGACTGTTTATCTGAATCTTGGCTCAATTCCAGTATTAGTGAATCTGAAATTGAAATTGATAGCTGTTGTCTCTTATGGAAAGATCAAAATCGGAGCGGAGGAATGGTGTGTGTGTTTGTAACATCGGACTGCCCTAATTAGATGGATGGTGAAGGTATATTGACTGGTGATTTTAACACTGATGTAACCAAAAAATCCTGCTCTTCACATAGCAGTTTTGTTCAATTTTGCAGGATTTTTGGCCTATTCCAGTTAATACAAGAGCCTACTAGGATTTGTTGGAGAGTGGAGTTTTAGTCTATGGCATTAGTGATCACATTTTAACCTACTGTACTAGAAAGTTACAAAAGGTCACTTTTTTCACTCATAAAACAATGAAAATTAGATCCCTTAAGCATTATACTCAAGACAGGCTCAGAGAGGGAGTTCAAAAGATGGGCTGGTCACCGGTTTAAAATACATATGACACATTGATATGGCATGGGAAAATTTTAAGGGTTTATTTCTCTCCATAATTGACTCAGTGGCTCAAATTAGATCAGTTAGGATAAAACAAAGGTCTAGTCCATGGATAAATTCAGAGATATTAGAAGCCATACATCTCAGGGATAAAGCCCTGTCTAAGTTCAAACAAACATGTAATCAAGCTCAGTTTAGAAAATTCAGGAATATGGCCCAGTATAGAGTCAGGGAGGCAAAAAAATATATTTCTCTGAGCAAATCAGTAAGAATAAGGAAAACCCTCAAAATCTATGGAAAATTTAAAAAAGGCTGGATTCTTCTACAAAGTCAAAAAGCAACAGCACTTCATGTATCACATAATTCATTAACGGTAATGTATTAAAAAAAAAAAAGGAAAATATCTCCAATCATTTTAACCTGATTTTACCTCAGTTGGACATGAACTTGTTGATAGTCTGCCAGCTAGACCTGGAATTTATGGGCAAGATCATCTAAAGGCTTTTTATTCAAATTAAGGTGTTATACCAAATCGTTTTCTTTTTAAACCAGTGTCAGTGGATAAAATTAGGAGTTTGTTAAAGGGCCTAAATTGTGCTAAAGCTACAAGTCGTGACAATATTTCGGCTAGGTTATTAAAAGACGCTAACCTGGTAGCACCTTATGTAGCACACGTTGTTAATTTGTCCTTAGAGCAAGGTACCGCACCAAAAGACATGAAACTTTGTAAAGTTATCCCACTATATAAAAAGGGCAATAGGTCTGAACCATGGAACTATAGGCTAGTCTCTATTTACTCTATTTTCTCTATTGTTACTTCTAAGGTTTTGGAAAAAGTAGTTCATGAGCAATTATATCAATATAGTAACTATAGTAACTATTAAATGAATTTCAGTCAGGTTTTAGGAAGACATACTCAACTAGCTCATGTTTGCTAACTGACTTCATAAGGTCTAAATTGGATGCCGGTAGATTATGTGGTATGATTTTAATTGATTGACAGAAGGCATTTGATACAGTGGACCATTGCCTTGGTTTGAGTCCATTAGCCCTAAATTGATTTATCTCATATCTGTCAGATAGAGATCAGAGGGTTGAAGTTCAAGGTTATCTATCCAATAAGAAACCTGTAACATGCGGTGTTCCGCAAGGGAGGGTCTTAGGTCCCCTATGATTTTTAATTTACATTAATGATATGAAGGCAGCTTGTAGAAAGAATCTGTTTGTATATGCAAATGATTCAGCTATTTTGCTATTTTAGCTTCCCATAAAGATGAGAGCAGGTTACAGGCCATTTTAAGTGAATAATTTAGGAAGATTAAGGATTGGCTAGTGATAACAAGTTATCCCTCCATATGGCCAAATCAGAATTGATCATGTTTGGATCAAATCCTAGACTAGTATTGTCCTTGATGGTCAGTGTTTTTCCACAAAGTCCTCAGTAAATTATTTAGGATGTCAGCAACCTGGGGGTAGAAAGTATGGCATTAAAGATTATGGGTAAGGTGAATGGAAGGACTAGATTTCTAGCTAGAAAGTTTATTGATGCAGCAAGTCTCAGATTGCTTGCCAACTCTTTAGTTTCCTGTTTTGATAATGCAATTTGTTCATGGTATGTAGGCTTGGCAAAAGTGCTTTAAGATAAAATACAGATTTCCCAAAATAAACTAGTTAGGATCATGCTGGGTCTGGCCTTGAGGGACCATGTAGGAAAACAACATTTCCAGCAGCTGGGATGGTTACCACTAGCAAAAAGTTCAGTCCACCTGCAGCTCAGTATGTTCCATAATATCTATAACAACAGAGTGTCTAAATGGCTATTTCCAGAGAGTTTGGGATGTACATGTGTATCGGACCAGAGCTAGCGTTGCTAATTTATCTTTGACTAGGTTTAAAACTAACATGGGTAAATATTCTTTTAAGTTTTGTGGTGCTGAGAATAAGTTACCATTGCACATAAAAGGTAGAGTCAACCCACACCTCTTTAAAAAGCAGGTCAAAATCTGGCTAACCCAAAATCTGGCAAGGCAAGGCCAGTTTATTTATACAGCACATTTCATACACGTCAGCATTTCAAAGTGCTTTACATACATAAAAGAAAAATAAAGACATAGGTAATAAAATATATAAAAGTGAAAGTGCATTAAAAAAAGAAAGATATATAAGATAAAAAGATACTGATAAAAGACAAAAGAATGAAAGAAAAAATATTCCAGTGCAGATGAATGTTGCCCTAAATTTCTTAAAAAGCCCTGAACAGAAACGTTTTAAAGCCTGATATAAAAGATTCTAAAGTGGAGGCAGACCTCAGATGTTCTGGAAGTTTGTTCCAGGCATGAGGAGCATAAAAACTGAAAGCTCCTGAAGACCTGAGGGGTCTGGTGGGTTCGTAACACTGAAGGAGATGAGAAAGTAGTTAGTTAGCCTAAGAATAATCCAGATTGAATTTGTTGTTGTTTGGTTGTATTAATTGTGTTATTGTCGCTTGAACCTGTTTTGCCATATGTGGCATTGATTGTTGTTGTTAGGACATTGGTTGTTTTATTTTTTGTTGACACAGTGGTTTGTGTGGGTTGGCATTTGCTTCTACTGAGTGGTGCCAACATTTTGTACTGCTTCAGGCTGTGTTGAAAAAAAAAAAAACGCTCTATTTTTCACGCCCAGAATGCATTGGAGAGAATTTCCCCACCATAGGCTCCCACATAACACGTACACTGGCACAACATGAATGTGAACAGGGCAAAATGCACAAAGGGCACTGCTAATTACCCAGGCATTTGTTGTTCTGATTTGTAATTTCACAGGCATTTCATGAACTTTCAAGGCCATTTTTGTTCTGAGCCCCTGTTAATGTCTGGTCCTGTAGTGTAGCTATGGTATCGCTGTTGTGTAGCTGTAGTGTAGCTGTAGCTGTGGTGTAGCTGTAGTGTAGTGTAGCTATGGTGTAGCTGCAGTATCGCTGTATTGCTGTAATGTAGTTGTAGTGTAGCTGTACTGCTGTATTGTAGCTGTAGTATAGCTGTAGTATAGTAAATATATATATATATATGTATATATATATATATATATATATAGTATATATAGTATATATACAGTAGCTGTAGTAGGGTAGGATAGGTCTCAGGAGTGTGTAGATGAAGGATGTTCTGAGAAGTTGGAACTTCCTATTGGTCCTTCTGGAGGTGTCATGGGCCTAATTCAGCCAATCATCTGTGGTGGGTGGAGCCCACTTGATAACCCCTATAACAAACATGATCTCACCGCTAACATCCAATCACATTTCTGCTTTGTTTACTGTCACAGGGCGAGTTCCATCACGTGCTGAATGCCGGGAAATGTTTTAAAGGCTGTTGCTGCTGGGAGTACAGGAATCAGCCAGCTAACAGCTAGCTACATCCTGCCCTCAACATCATTCTTGGCTGGTTGTTTATTTTGATCTAAACTAGTCATACCTGTTGCCTTTTAATCTGTCCATCACCTATTGACTCTTCTATCTCTCCAGTTCATCCTCTATCGCTTCTATCCATCCATCCTCAGCTGTCTCTCTTTTTATCAGCTCAGTTCATCGCAGTGTCAGGACACGGAGAAACATCACGTAGGCATTAAGACCGCCGCCATGGCTCCCAGCCAAAGACAGCAGCATGCTGGTAGCTTTGATGTGTCTTCAAAACAAACCACTGTCATGTAGAACGAATGGAGGAGATAGGCTAGAGCGCTACTGTCTATAAAATAAACTAGAAAGAGCAGACAGTACAAGTTCTACTAGCTGCAACAGTGGCAGTGGTAACAGTAGTAGTAGTAATATACTGCTGTAATGTGTATGAATGGAGGAGACAGGGTACAATGCTAGTAGTTGTAGTATAGTCGCACTGCTACTAGCAGAAGTAATTTCAAATGGAGAGAGAGGACAGAGAAGAGAGCTGGAGAGAACTAAGAGGTAGCGAGTAGCTAACTAATATATCAATTAGTTGTTAACCAATGATTAATTAACTACATAATTAAATATTGACTAGTAAATCGTAATGTAAAGTTTTACCAGGAAATATACTGTAGCTTAAAGCC
This sequence comes from Centroberyx gerrardi, assembly GCF_048128805.1. Classification (NCBI taxonomy): domain Eukaryota; kingdom Metazoa; phylum Chordata; class Actinopteri; order Beryciformes; family Berycidae; genus Centroberyx; species Centroberyx gerrardi. Next base: position 286,531 of record NW_027605193.1, read on the forward strand.
TTAAGTCATAGCTATCATATGGATTGCTTATACTGCTGTATGATCAGCCAAAAATAGATTCTTCAAAACTCACGACAAGTCAGTGGAAGAATTCACCAGATTTCATGAACATGCTGTCAGAGACACTCTGACTCTAATACACACCCCTAACCCTATGAAAGAAAAGATGGTCTTCGACAGATACTTCAACCAAAGGTGTTACAACACCTTTCGGGAAACCTACCGCAGTGGAACCCACCACAGTAGAACCCACCACAGTAGAACCCACCACAGTACAATAGAAGTCAGCAGCATCCTCACTGCAGACACATACCAGGAAGTAGCTTGATCAATTTATAACTATAGCGACTAAGTCAATGCATGAATTAAAGATTTTGTTCAGCCATTCTCTCAGTTCCAACACTGTGCTAACATAGCGCTTTGGTGCAACAGGTGGAGTTTTTAAAGTCAACGTTGTTTCACTCCCCATCAAGAGGCATTTTGCCTCTTGTCAGGCCGTCATTGTGAATAACAATTTGTTCTTAATTCATGCAAGAGGAGAGAAAGGATTCTGTTTCAAACTTGGCTTCTCTCTCTCTCTCTCTCTCTCTCTCTCTCTCTCTCTCTCTCTCTCTCTCTCTCTCTCTTTCTCTCTCTCTCTCTCTCTCCCGTGCTCTCCTTCAGCTGACCTATATGTCTTTTACCACCTCAGGACAGACAAAACACAGCTAGGTTTACACAGACACAGAGTGAGGCGGGGTAGTGAGTATAAATGCTGGGCCTGTGGCTGCCAAGCATCTCAGTAGGAAATTGGTCCCAACTGCTTGAAAATTATTAGGAAAAAGTTCCGATCTCCAGCAGAGTTCAGGAGAGCTGGAGAGAGTTCAGATGGTGTTTGACGACCTGCGAACACACAGAGCTTTTAAAGATATCGACTTGATCGAAGAGGAATATCTTTTGTGACTGACTTTACCCAGGAAGTCATCTCTCCATCTATGTCTAGATCTTGTGCCATCTCCGCAGAAACCAAAGTTCTCGCAACTTTGCAGCTTCTTGGCAACTAGAAAAATGCAACAATGTAATAGCAATGATTTGGGTCCATCACAAACAACCATCAGTAGAATCATAAATCAAACGTTTTTTGTTTTTTTTGGCATTTTAGCCTTTATTAGATATTTCTGGGAGAGAGAGGGAGAGGACGTGTGACTAAGGTCCTGGGCCGGATTGATCGCCCTTACATCACAGGTTTTACCAAATGCCATCACTGCCATTTGGGAATACTGATCTACATGTCTTAATTTCTATTGCTTTTAAATATGTTTGATGGGCTTTTCAAAGATGAGGTGATTGGTTGTGTGAGATGATGCCATAAGCTACAGCTGAGCAACAATAATTGAATAAAGTGTATAAAAAAAGAAAAGTAATAATGAATTTTAAAAATGTGAACTAACTCCAGACAAGGAGATTTAAGATTAACCGATTTGTCATCAGCAAAAGCAAAAAATATAAAAGAAAAGCAAAAACCAATATATATTTCGACATTCATGATTTTTTTTCCTTAACTATTTGTTCTTGTGTTTGGAAATATGCGTGAGGGCAGATAAGCTGCAGAGGTTTCTACTTAGAAAGTCTTATTCTTTATGCAAAGTCACTGCATTATCACTTTGATAATTACAGGCCTCATATTAACAAATTATGCATTTGTAAGCCTACTGATAAAGATATTAACAAAGCTATATGAACACATATATAAGCAAGTCTACTCAATTGGTAACACGTTTTGCTGTTTGATCCAAGTGATAAATGAAGTAATGCAGATGTGCAGTTGGATCATGATGCACTTTAGACGACCAAGGGAAATTTCTCCTGGATCTCTGCAGCAGTCTGGAGCCTTGACTGACCAGGTGACCGGTCCAGAGAGAGAGACAGGTGACCGGTCCAGAGGGAGACAGGTGACCGGTCCAGAGGGAGACAGGTGACCGGTCCAGAAAGAGAGACAGGTGACCGGTCCAGAGAGAGAGAATATGTATGTATAGTACATGTATGTGTAGTACATGTATGTGTAGAGACTGAGTGACTGTATGAAGTATTTCTTCTTCTACAAAAGGCTGCTGGTGTTTTTTCAGCTCCTACTGACAGAACAGGAAATGTTTCTGGTTCAGTGAAGAAGAATGAAGCTGGTTTACGCAAAGTTTATCTTGACTGAGACAAGACAAGACTGACAGACTGTCAGGACATGTCTAGACCGGGGGGGGGGGGGGGAGACAGAGAGAGAGATAGAGAGAGAGAGACAGGAGAGAGACTGAGATAGAGAGAGAGAGAGAGAGAGAGAGAGAGGAGAGAGACTGAGAGAGGGAGAGGAAAGAGACTGAGAGAGAGAGAAAGAGAGAGAGGAGAGAGAGAGAGAGGAGAGACAGGAGAGAGACTGAGATAGAGAGAGAGAGGGAGAGGAGAGAGACTGAGAGAGAGAGAGAGAGAGAGAGAGAGAGAGAGAGAGAGAGGAGTGAGAGAGACTGAGATAGAGAGAGAGGAGTGAGAGGGAGAGAAGAGAGAGAGAGAGGAGTGAGAGGGAGAGGAGAGAGAGAGAGGAGAGAGAGAGGGGGGAGAGAGAGACTAAGATAGAGAGAGAGGGAGAGAGAGAGGAAAGAGAGGGGAGAGAGAGAGAGGGAGAGAGAGAGGCGTGAGAGGGAGAGGAGAGAGAGAGAGAGACTGAGATAGAGAGAGAGGGAGAGGAGAGAGAGAGAAGGGAGAGAGAGGGGAGAGAGCACCTCTTCCTCTCCACCTTCTCCTCTGCACCTCTTCCTCTCCAACTTCACCTCTGCTGTGTCAACAGCAAAGACTTCCTTCTTCATTACTGAAATCCAGTCTTCTGCCTCCAACCCAGTAAACGGTTTTCCACCTTCTCCTCCCTCCTCAACCCACCCTCCCCTCCCCCTCCCTCTTCCCTCTCAGCTGATGATTTTGTCATCTACTTTGTTAAGAAGGTGGAGGACATCAGCTGTTCCTTCCATCATCCAGCCACTAACAACACTATTCCTTACTCCAAACCTGCTTCTTTGCCCCTTGTCCCTGGGCTTGCTTCCTTCTCTCCCCTCTCCCCAGAAGATGTCCTCACACCTGTCAGGTCTAACCGAGCCTCCACCTGCCCCCTTGATCCTCTCCCTTCCACTCTTCTCCAAACCATCTCCACCGACATCACTCCCTTCCTCACTACCCTTATCAATTCCTCTCTGTCCTCAGGCCTTGTTCCAGCTGCTCTACAGACTGCCAGAGTCAAGCCTCTTCTTAAGAAACCCTCCCTTGACCCTGCTGCTATCCAGAACTACAGACCTGTATCTCTTCTCTCATTTCTATCCAAAACCCTGGAGCGTGCAGTTTCCAACCAGCTTTCTCTCTATCTCTCCCAGAATGACCTCCTGGACCCTCTTCAATCCGGTCTCAAGGCTTCTCACTCTACTGCACTCCTTGCTGTCACAGAGACCTGCACACTGCCAGGGCTTCATCGCTCTCCTCTGTCCTTGTCCTCCTTGACTTATCTGCTGCTTTTGATACAGTTGACACCAAATCCTTCTCTCCATCCTCTCTGAACTGGTAATCACTGGATCTGCACATTCCTGGTTCTCATCCTATCTGTCTAACCACTCATACCAGGTCTCATGGAGGGAATCTCTGTCCAGACCCTGCAGACTTAGCACCGGTGTCCCTCAGGGCTCAGTCCTGGGGCCCATGCTATTCTCTCTCTATACTAAATCCCTCGGCCATGTGATCTCCTCTCATGGCTTCTCCTATCACTGCTATGCCGATGACACTCTACCTCTCCTTCCCCCCCTCAGATACACAAACTGATGGAGCATCTCTGCATGGCTCAGAGACATCAGTGCTTGGATGTCTGTTCTCCACCTCAAGCTCAATCTTGACAAAACAGAGCTACTCTTTCTCCCAGGGACAGATTGCCCTCTCACAGACCTCCATCACCATGACAACACCACTGTGTTTCCCTCTCAGACTGCCAAGAACCTCGGGATGATCCTGGACCACCAGCTGTCCTGCTCTGCTTACATTGCAGCAACGACCTGCTCCTGTAGGTTCTCCCTCTACAACATCCGCAAAATTTGCCCGTTCCTTACGAAGGAAGTGGCTCAACTCCTGGTCCAGGCTCTTGTCATCTCCCACCTGGACTCCTGCAGCCTCTTCTGGCCGGGCGACCCTCTGCCATCAGACCTTTACAGCCAATCAGAATGCTGCAGCCCGTCTGGTGTTCAACCAACCAAAATTCTCTCACGTCACTCCCCTCTTCTGGTCGCTTCACTGGCTTCCATCTCTGCTGCATCAGATTCAAGACCCTGGTCCTCTCCTACAGAGCAGAACATCAGACTGCCTCCCTATCTGCAGTCTCTGGTCAGGTTCAGACTCCGCCTCCCTCCCTCCGCTCCTCCACCCTCGCAGGTCACCTCGCTCGCTCCGCTCCTCCACCCTCGCAGGTCGCCTCGCCCCTCCATCACTACGTGGCTCAGAAGTTGCTCATCCCGGTTGCAACTCTTCTCCTCCCTGGCACCACAATAGTGGAACAAGCTCCCCCCTTCTGTCAGAACGGTCGAATCACTGCCCATCTTTTGGCGGAGACTAAAGACACATCTCTTCAGGTTACACCTGGACCCTTCTTGAACAAACCTATCTTCTTACCCTTCTTAAACTTAAAAAAAAAAAAAAAACCTCAATGAATGCTACTTATTCCTATTAAAAGTCTTAGCTGATAAAGACTGTGATGCACAGTTGGTTTCACTACTGTTGACAAAATGTACTTATTGTCGCTTTGGACAAAAGCGTCTGCTAAATGATGTAATCTAATGTAATGAGCTGTCTATTTAGTAGAAATACATCAACTGGTTTTATTCTCATTTAGTAGAAACATGTTAACTGGTTTTATTCTCATTTAGAGGCAACAGATGAACTGGTTTCATTTTGATTTAGTAGCAACAGATTAAGGGACTTAATCCAGATTCAGTAAACAGAGAGGTGTAACATTAGAGATTAGACCTGCATAGAGACAAGAGGAGATGAGGGACCTGATGGGGGCATGGACAACAAACACACACACACACACACACACACACTACACAAACACACATACTATACACACTTCACACACACACATGCTACTAGGGTTTGACCAATATTTTTGGATTGATGCTGCCAATAACTGATATTTTGTGCCAATGTCTTATCAGGGAGGAAAAGCCTTAAATTTTAAAAACATTGGGCACTAAAACAAAAACTAGGATAACAACAACAACAACAACAATAATAAACATAATACATAATAATAAATGTATTCCATATCCAGTCAAAATGTCTCATTAGAATCAGTTCAGGCCAAGGTCTTCCCAAAGACAGCTAGTGTAGTATTGATCAATTCTACAATAAATATGGAATCAATCAAACGGCATCATATCATCATATCAGAAGTGGGTGACACTGATTGGCCAATATCTGTTTTTTGATATAAGGCCAATATCAGGCTGATAGATCTGCAAACTGATATCAGTTTAACACCTGCACAGTACACACTCTACACTAAAACTAAAGAGACAGACAGACAGACAGACAGACAGACAGACAGACAGACAGTTCTCTGAAGACCCTGTCCATATAGTTCTACTAATGTTCAGACAGACAGACAGGCAGATAGACAGACAGACAGACAGTTCTCTTAAGACTCTGTCCATATACAGGACTTCTATTGTTGTTCTTCTGTTCTATTGTTGTTCATCTGTTATTTAATGTTATGATGGATTTCTGTAATGTCTGTTTTGTGAGACAAATGTATGTTTTACCTTTCTTTCATTTTTATGGATGAGCACTATCAGTGCACATTTGCTTTGGCAATATTGTTACACAACTGTCATGCCAATAAATATTATTGAATTGAATTGAATTGAGAGGCTAACCTTGAAATTTAACAGATAAATTGAAATATTGTGGCACAGAAAGTAGGAGAAATGAAAAGTTCCCCTGAACTACAAAGTGGCATCATAAATTGTTACTGACTTCTGATTGTCTTCCTGAAGCCTGGAGCCAGTGGCTTTTCTCCCCAATCCATAAAAATGAGACCAAATTAGACCCAAACAATTCTAAATTCATCAAGAAAAGAATGTACTAAGCAAATGTCAAATAGGATTTCTTACAACTTCATCAAAAGCAGGAAGGGAAAGTTTTTGCCTCCATCTGGCATGAAAGGTTATTCTACAAAATTCTCCAAAGTGGAAGTGGTTACGGTGTATGACTTGATCAAATATATAAACATATGCAAAAAGTGTGCAGTGAAAATCAAGGATCAAAGAATAGAATATTTAGTCGGTGCTGTTCTGACAGTGTTCGATATCAGTGAACTGGCAGAACAGTTGGACTGTTCCAAGCATCAAATTCCTGCTTTATGCAGATGATATGGTTCGTTATCTCCAACCAGAAATGGTCTCCAGCATCATCTAGAAAAATAGAACTGGGCCATAGATGTGAATTTAAAGAAAATATATTGATATTTCATATAAGCCTAGGAATCTGGAAGACAAATTCCACTTTACTGTAAACAACAACTTTTCTAAACACACCCAAAGATACACAGCTCAGATACACAGCTCAGATACACACCTCAGTCCGTCCATTTCTTTGACACAGCAGTGAAAACACTCACAGAAAAAGCTTGCAAGGCAACGCAATGCAAAATGAAGCTTTTCAAAATTGACATGCCAATTAGAATCTGGCCAAAGATTTGACAATGTAATTGCTAATTGCCTTATATGGAAATGAATCCGTTCTATAAGGGAAGCAGCAGTGAAGCACATGGGACAAAAACCCAACGGAGGCGCTACACAGAATTCTGTCTAAGAATCCTAAATATACAAAGAAAGGCACCAGACAACAATGTCTAACAACGCCTGTAGCAGCGAATTAGGATGCTATTCATTATTTATTAATATACTAAAAAGAGCAATGACATTCTGGAGTGGACACACTGAACTCAATCCCAAAAGAAACTCTCCACTTCAAAGCATTACAGGCCCAAGAGCAGAACCCTGAAAACAGACATCAGCACTGCTACAAATCAAAATGGTTAGGGTTAGGGTCCTCCAAATCAAAAGGCCACAGATGAGCTCTCCTGTTTTTGAGAACAATGGAAGCGGATGTTGCAGTGAGAGCTGGAGGAAGAGGAGTGAGAGGAAGAGGAGGAAGAGGAGGAAGAGGAGAATGAGGACAAAGAAGAACAAGAAGAGTTGTCTCATATGAGATCCAGGCCACTTTGGTTCACCATGTGGTCAACATGGACTGAGCATGAGGCGCTTTAGGGAGGCAGTCTGGGCAGAGAGTCCAGCCCGACCTGAGCTTCACTGCTGCTTCCATCATCCGGACATTCAGACAGAGAAAAGGCAAGTAACCTGCTGTCTACATACTACTATATACTGTAGTACTACTGTAGTACTACATATCAGTAGGTCTGTCTACATACTACGATATACTGTAGTACTACTGTAGTACTACATATCAGTAGGTCTGTCTACATACTACGATATACTGTAGCACTACATATCAGTAGGTCTGTCTACATACTACGATATACTGTAGCACTACATATCAGTAGGTCTGTCTACATACTACGATATACTGTAGCACTACATATCAGTAGGCCTGTCTACATACTACTATATACTGTAGTACTACATATCAGTAGGTCTGTCTACATACTACGATATACTGTAGCACTACATATCAGTAGGCCTGTCTACATACTACTATATACTGTAGTACTACATATCAGTAGGCCTGTCTACATACTATATACTGTAGTACTACATATCAGTAGGCCTGTCTACATACTACTATATACTGCAGTACTACATATCAGTAGGCCTGTCTACATACTACTATATACTGTAGTACTACATATCAGTAGGTCTGTCTACATACTATATACTGTAGTACTACATATCAGTAGGCCTGTCTACATACTATATACTGTAGTACTACATATCAGTAGGCCTGTCTACATACTACTATATACTGCAGTACTACATATCAGTAGGCCTGTCTACATACTACTATATACTGTAGTACTACATATCAGTAGGTCTGTCTACATACTATATACTGTAGTACTACATATCAGTAGGCCTGTCTACATACTACTATATACTGCAGTACTACATATCAGTAGGCCTGTCTACATACTACTATATACTGCAGTACTACATATCAGTAGCTCTGTCTACATACTAATATATACTGTAGTACTACATATCAGTAGGTCTGTCTACATACTACTCTCTATATACTGTAGTAAAATTGTAGTAAAATATACTGTAGTGAAAATCTGTCAGTTACAATTAATACAAACCTGCTCATGTGTTGACCAGGACCAGAAGGAGAGCAGCACCTTACACCAGTTTCAAAGTCTCTGCATTGGCTGCCTGTTAGTTTCAGGATTGATTTTAAGATCCTTTTACTGGTTTTTAAAGCTCTTAGTGGCCTTGCACCCAGCTATCTATCAGACCTTCTCGTAGCTTATGAACCAAGCAGAACCCTCAGTCTTCTGGCAGCGGCCTTTTAATCATCCCGAAAGTCAAAACAAAAACCCACGGTGAGGCATCTTTTTGTTTCTGTGGTCCTCGCCTCTGAACCGCCTCCAGAAGACCTGCGGGCTGCAGAGGGTGGTGACATTTTTAAAAGCAACTCAAGACTTACCTTTTTAGTCTAGCTTTTACACCTTAATCAGAACAGGGTCAGAAGAGTTTTTTTATTTTTTTAAATGTATTTATTTTTTTTGTTTTTTTATTTTTTTTTAATTTGTTTTAATCTTGTCTCTGGTGTTTCCTTAGTTTTACTGTCTTATCAAGTTTTAGTCTGTGAAGCACTTTGCGTTACATTTGTTTGTATGAAAAGTGCTATACAAATAAAGTCTGATTGATTGATTGATTGATTGATAGTACTACATATCAGTAGACTTGTCTACTGTTCTTTATAGTATACTGTAGCACTACATATCAGCAGGCCTGTCTACTGTTCTTTACAGTATACTGTAGTACTACATATCAGTAGTAGTTGTGTCATTTCATATTGACCAATTACATGATGCTTCTGGACCTTGTGCAGAACTGAGAGACGACAGTCTGTGTGAACAACTTGTGATGTAGATGAGCTGCTGTCAGACACAAACAGGAGGCAGGAGCTGCTGAACTTTTTATCCTTTTTCTTTTCTGTTTTTCTCCTACTGCATTGTGTTTTGTATGTAGAACACTTCACATATCCAGGGGTTGATTGAAATAAAGTATTTGTGATTGAAATAAAGTATTTGTGTGTTACTATATTTGTGTATATATACATTACTGTAGCAGTGTTTTACAACAGGCTACTGTGCATAAGTGTAACTCTGAAACCCATAAGCCTATTGATCAGATATTCATAATAGTGTTTTCCGTTGAGCACATCAGTGTGTAGTTGAGTGTTAGTAAGATTATTTATATGATGGTTGTGTTTGTCATTTTGATGCAAAATTTCTCAAAATTTAGCATTTTGCATCAGTTTTTCTGTTTTGTGTTTAGTGTTTTGAGAAAATGAGCCTTAGTTTCAAAAAATGTGTGTAAGCAATTGTGAAGAACTGTAATTGAATTGAACTGAGAGTCAGAGAGAGTCAAGTCAAGTCTGTTTATTTATTATACACACAGCATACACAGGGTAGACAATGAAATGCTTGTATGCTGGTAACAATAAAAGAATAGTAACATATATTCACATAGATAAATAGAGTTGAAATAAAATAAGAATCAATTCAAAATAGAAAAACACAAGTTAAGAGGAAAGAAATAAAAAAAAGCACAAGAACATAATACTATAGTACAAAGTGACATAATGTGACAAAGTGTCATAGTGTTGTGAAGTGTTGAGTGTCCTGAGACAGTGGTCATGTGACCATGGTGGAGAGTCTGATGGGTTGTGGGTAGAAATTGTTTCTGAACCTGCAGGTCCTGGTCCTGATGCTCCGATACGTTTCCCAGATGGTCAGGTGGTGAACAGTCCATGACAGGTGGGCGGGGCCTCTGATGATGTCATGGCCTTCCTCAGGCTTCGCTTGTTATAAATGTCCTGTGTGGGTGGAAGGGCGGCTCCGGTTGTGGACTGAGCTGTCTTCACCAGGGCTGAAGGGCCTTGCAGTCCAGAGCAGAGCGGTGTCCGTCGGCCCGATGCAGGACGCTCTGTGGTCCAGAGCAGAGCGGTGTCCGTCGGCCTGATGCAGGACGCTCTGGGGTCCAGAGCAGAGCGGTGTCCGTCGGCCTGATGCAGGACGCTCTGTGGTCCAGAGCAGAGCGGTGTCCGTCGGCCCGATGCAGGACGCTCTGTGGTCCAGAGCAGAGCGGTGTCCGTCGGCCTGATGCAGGACGCTCTGTGGTCCAGAGCAGAGCGGTGTCCGTCGGCCCGATGCAGGACGCTCTGTGGTCCAGAGCAGAGCGGTGTCCGTCGGCCCGATGCAGGACGCTCTGTGGTCCAGAGCAGAGCGGTGTCCGTCGGCCCGATGCAGGACGCTCTGTGGTCCTGACAGGAGAGAACAGCAGTAGGATCAGGTCTTGCTGAGTCTCACAGTCGACTGATTTTCAGACAAATACCTGCTGGGTCACTGAGGGGCAAAGTGTGTGTGTGTGTGTGTGTGTATGTGTGTGTGTGTCTGTGTGGGTGCGTGTATGTGTGTGTGTGTGTGTGTGTGTGTGTGTGAGAAATAGTCACAGGTTACCTGGAGGTTCCCACTGCAGGTGCTGCTACTCTCTGTCAGAGAGAGAGAGAGAGGGAGAGAGAGAGAGAGAGAGAGAGAGAGAGAGGGAGAGAGAGAGAGAGAGACAGAGAGAGAGAGAGAGAGAGACAGAGAGAGAGAGACAGAGAGAGAGGGAGGGAGGGAGGGAGGGAGAGACAGACAGACAGACAGACAGATGGAGAGGTCAGAAGAGGAGGTGAAGTGAAGCATAGCAGCTTTTGTTCCTCTCTCTTCTTTCAGACTGATGGTGTTTCTGTTGCTTCTGTCTGATAGACGGCCTCTTACTGTACCTGTCTGCCTGTGTGCCTGTCTGTCTGTCTGTCTGTCTGCCTGTCTGTCTATTTAAATGCATTATTATTCCAGTATTTATCATGGTGATATATTACGTCTTCACTAGATACTTCTGTTGGATCTCTGTTCTACTTAGCTGGCTCAATTGTGAAAATGTGACTTTAATATTTGTCTTCTGTACTATTATATGTATATATATATCCATATATACTATACATATATATATATACATATACATATGTATGTACAGAGAGCAGAGTTAGCTAACACTGCTATAGGAGATATCAGCTATCACAGCAAACTCAGATGATCTGGTGTTATCTGGTGTGTAACACACATCAATAATTGTCGACATGGTCTGTTTTGATGTGCCAATTATTAGCTTTGATGATAATTATCCTCAGTCATTACTGTGTTTCACTTTGCTCCATGTATCTAACATTATGATAGATGTCATGTCACATGGCCATGATTCATTTCTGCAGGTCCGATCATAAACTTCTCCTCACTTGTTGTCAGCTGGTACTCTACACTCTACTACCTGTAAAGTCCTATGTGTTGGCTGAACATGTGCCTAACTAGCAACATGACCGTAAACATGAGTATGTAATATTATGTGTTAGCAGGTCATGTGTTTAGCTAGTAACATGCCTGGGGAAACCAGTCCAGTACCTCCTAGCTATTTGGCCTACCATGTTTTAGCTGATAAGGCTAAATGTGTTGTGAGCAGGTTTGTAGCTAGCAGTGTTCCAGTGCAACATGTCCCAATGATTAGGAGGCATTGTGGTATGTATTACACGCTTGGTGATAAACCAGCTCAGTTCATAACTCGATGTGCTGTGTAGTAGCTGGTCATGCAGTAAGCTAGTAGCATGCCAGTGAAAAACCAGTCATGTGTTAGCGTAGCTGACATTCCTGCCTTGGATCAGTGACTAGGACACATAAACAGCATCCATCATCTAGAAACAGCTTAACCTTTCACTGTCTCCTCTATAATGAACCATACAGCTAGCTGCACACTGCCTAGCTTCTCTTTTATATGATATTTACCCTCTTGGTACCACAGAAACAGAAATAGCACCCATCATCTAGAAACAGTTTAATCATGCTGTCTTCTATCTGGAAGCTAAATCTAGATTATTTAACTATCTGGAAGCAATCTCTTCATTTATAAATACCTAGCTGAAATGCTAACAGTCTCATTTTGACCAGACTCATTAACATCCTTCATCATGTTTAACTGTCTCATCTATAATAAACCACACAGCTAGTTTTTATCTGCCTAGCTAAATCTCCGTTCTCTACATTTATCCTAAGAAACAAAGGCAGAATTCCTTAATGCAGACCACAGTTTATCTTCAGACTGTCAGCTCTGACAAACTATCTATCTATCTATCTATCTATCTATCTATATATCTATCTATCTATCTATCTATCTATCTATCTATCTGACTAGTACATTGTTAGGGTTCAGACATGTTGCTGTTTAGGGTGTAAACACTCTTCAGTGAACTGGTCGAGCGACACTAAGCAGAAACACAACCCCCCTCGCTCTCCTCTGGACTCTTTCTAATCAACACTCATATTTTCAGTAAGTGTTTTTTACAGACAGTGCAGTGCCGACCAGCTTCTACACCCTTTGCCCTTTGCAAGACTGCAGTATGTTAGTATGGTAGTTACCATGGCAATGTTGCATCATCCACTCCAGACCAATCACATCTTGTAGCCTACAAGACAGTAAAGCAAGACGATCAGTTAGAAGGTTGAGGGTTAAATTCCCTCTGCAATATTCTCCTTCTGCAATTCAGAACATATACATGTTGTCAGACATCTGAAAGAGAGAGAGCTTTGAAGTTGTGTGTGTGTGTGTGTGTGTGTGTGTGTGTGTGTGTGTGTGTGTGTGTGTGTGTGTGTGCTGGTCTGCCTGCATTAACAGTTGGAGAGCAGCTTCCAGCCACCTGAGGCCCATGTTAATCTTTACTGGAATGCTTTTAGCAGAATTAGCCGCCTGCGCCTTTGTCTGCTTCGTGCTCCAATGCCAAACGCTGTTCTTCATCTCTCAACATGAAGAAGACAGAACAATGTTTCAAACCAAAACCGACACCAGAACCCAGCCAGCATCTGAAGAAGACAGAACAGTGCTTCACACCAGAACCCAGCCAGCACCGGTACAGGATGTGTAGAGAAAACAACGCCCCCTGCAGGACATACTGGACCATTCTGCCAATCACTGTATGCATGTAATGACAATACTACAGTGATACTACAGCCATACTACAGCCATACTACAGTCATACACTGAAAAAAGTGAACATGGGCTGCCATTTATGTAAGGAGTGATTTCTACTTGATCTGAACCAATAAAATTACTTTTCAGTCTTTTCTTTGGTTTAATCTATTGTAATCAGTTTTATTCAACTTAAAACAAGGCCTCATTGGTTTAATGTAATTGACTGACTGAATCAAACAGCAATTTCTCATTCACATTCAAGTTTGCATGTCACGTGACTACTGACGTAATCAAACTTTGGTAAGTTCAATTTCAGATTGTCCGCCATCTTCTTTTCCCACATGAAGACTGGGCGAGAGCCACGAGAGCAACGGAAATCGGTAAGAAATATAAAAAGACCGTTGAGTTATTATTTTTTTTACATCGCTGTTACCCTAACCCTCTGTTGAGGTTGCCTCAGCTCGGCACAATACATTGCGTTTATTGTGCTAGGTAGCTAGCTAGCCATTTGAGCTACACATGTAGGCACGGGCTCCGGTGGTAGCACACAGCTACCGTGACGGGCTGTGGTTCTCACCGGTAGCTAAGTTACATTCATATTTAGTAACTTGTGAACCACAAACCCACAAATTGTAGCCACGGATGAGTTGTTTGTGTTGATTAACCTTGGCTGGTATTGTTCATTGTTCAACCGGTAACTTTATACTACCAAACTGAATTAGCAAAATGTCATTATCAAACCTTCCATGTAGTCTGCTTTTTTGTGTTACTTTGCTCTCATTAACAAATGACTCCCTTTTTCCTACAGTCTGGAGTGATTGCAGTTTGGCTGTTGACTGTATTCACCTTCATGTTAATGTCAAAATCTAGCATCCCAGCACCTGTTAATGGTAAGTTGTCATATTTGAATGCCATTAGCACTACACAGTTGTGGAATATCAGATGTAAGGTTATGCTTATGATTATAGGAATTATAATGTAGTATTGTTGTTTCACATGGGATAAGTAGATGGAGATTAATTTTATGCTTTACTGAACCCAAAGTCGTTGAATTCGAGGTGTCACAGCATGTGTGTGGTAGTAGAATACACTTCTTGCTCAACTTTTAATTAGGGCTGGGCGATATAGTAGAATTCAACATCACGATAATCAAGAGGATTTTTTTTTTTAATATATCACAATATGGCTAATGTATGCAGGTCACATTATCACATTAAATAATCATATTAATGTCATATTAATCCCATTGAACCAATTGTAATTTGGGTCCTATTTTTTGGTGTCAATGCACTGAAGGCCAAAGCTGCAGATCGTGAGGCCAACCATATGCCATCCTATCAGCTGGCGAGACAGCAGAGAATCTTGAGATGGAACGGCAGGTACTTTTGAAGGAGGTGAAGGAACGGAACAACGAGAGGATTATCGGAGACAAACTGGCCAAGACGTTTGCCCTTCGTAGACAAGAAGTTGTGGAAAAACAGCTCCGGGTGGAAGAACTTCAGGAGTGATGGCCAGCGCTGTTTCGAGAAGAAGAGGTATGAGTTGAATATTATCATTTCATAATATTTTTTTGTGAGTGTGTTGTGCTCTTGTTTTGCTGTGAAACTACATGTCCCTGAAAAAAATATTCCAGCAGTTATTTCAGCTTGGTATGATATATAGACAACAGATATTAAAATAAATGTATAATATTTAAATTGTAAATATATGTGGGCTGTGTCCTCATACATGATAGATTTTTCTGAGTGGCTATCTAACACAAAATCTGTTGTCTAATTTGTATATTTCAGATCAATGCTGAATTCCTACGCATCACAACGGTACCTCTACAAGCACGATTCTTGGCCTGTTTGGATAGTCTGATCCTTATCAGTTCAGTTGTGTCTCAGTCGGTGAGTTGAAAGCTATTACATTGATTATCTTTTGATCTGTGTCTGTGTTGCTAGAGTCTGGACGTTAACATCAGAAGAGTGCCTCCTAAAGTGCCTCATGATGTACCTGGGTGAAGATGTGAGCCACCTCATCAAAGAGTACCTGGTAAGGTAGCAAATTACAGCAATGCAGTGAGATCAAGATATGTTTGCTGTTAAATGTAACTGTTGGTAGAACAGGGTTAGGGTTTGGGTTAGGGTTTGGGCTAACCCTAACCCTAACCCTGAACTGACCACTTATGTTGAAATAGTCATGTTGGAAATCCAACAGACAAACTTTGGTCTAAAGAGGCATCTTGGTTGGTTTTAGATTGAATTGGCAACTGTAAATGTTGCGTTTTGTGATATGTAATGCTTATTAATACTTTACAGAGTAAATGCACTTTTGTTTTGCTCTTAATTGATAAGTATAAGGTATTTTGAATGTGCACTTTAACCTCTCTAAATACCTCAAACCTTGATGCTATACAAAAGGAGAAAATTAAGTTGTAAAAAGGACATTCAGTTGTTTCATTTGAAATGTATGGAGTTGTTGACACTGATGTAAAAGATGTCTTAATAAATGTTAAGAATGTAACTGTGTGTGTTTTTTCAGAATTTCAACCAACTTGATTTTTCAACTTGGAGGAAAGTAACTCAGTTACTTGTAACACAGTTGATGCAGTTTCATTAGTTTTTCTGAAAGGGTTAGGGTTAGGGTTAAATACCTTGTATTTGCACAAAATATTACTTTGTAGTTGTGTAAGATATCGGCTCAAGCCAAGGTGAAAATCAAAGTTAATGCAGAGAAAAACATTGTTGCAAGTAGAAATTATGATTTCATGATATTTGAAAACTTTCATTGGTTCCAATTTTTTTTTTGATTTAAGATTACTACAGATATTTGGTTTGTTTAAACTGAACTTTTTTCATTTAAGAAAAACAAAAATAATGAACTGTAAAGATGTTGATGCAATTTTTTACTTCAAGTGATATTACAGTGATACTACAGCCATACTACAGTGATACTTCAGTGATACTACAGTGATACTACACTAATACTTGGGTAAGATCAATTAATTATTGATTATTGAATTATTTTCCTTTTCCAAGACCTGTCTAGAATTCACCCTGACTAATTACACTTTCTTATTTACAGCTACTGTTAGTTAGTGGGGGCTGACCAGTAAAACCACAATCTTCTATTTTTTTCACTGGGAGCTGACCAGTAAAACCAGTCTTCTGCTGTTTCTGCTGTTAGTTACTGGGAGCTGACCAGTAAAACCACAGTCTTCTACATGTTTCCAGTGGGAGAACTCTTGCTGGTTTCCAGGTGTTTCAGTAGTCTCCAGTGAAGCAGTGCAGTGTTTGCTGAGTCAGCCTCCCCTTGGTAAATATAGAATAACTAAAAACAGACAAAATTGTGTTCTTTATCTTCCAATCCAACCAGGCGAAGGTCAAGGACAGTTAGGAGCCTTTTGGAAGTCTTTGAAGCAACACAAAGTCAATGTTTGAAGCAGCTGTATAGAGATGCTTTGAGGCAGACTGTGGTTGTCTTTGAAGACATACGATCTTTTTTTGAAGAGTTTGACTGTCCATAGTGATAAGCAGGTTTCTGTTTTGGAGCCTAGCCTATCAGCTGACTGTTAGTAAACAACATGTCTTGGAGTGTGGTGGCTGGATGGGGGTAAGAAAGCTACATAGGGGCTGAAAACCCTCTTTCATCCATCCGGGAGATGAAAACCCTGTTTCATCCCCTGGTTCCTCCAGCCTGGGAGAGCTGGAAACCCTGTTTCATCAGGTTTTTGATCAGAGAGATAAAGGTTAGTGTTGGGGTTTGGGTCAGGGTCAGATTTGGGATCGCTTATAGGGACTTTGGCCTGAAATGGTGAGGCAAGACCTTACTGATACTGGACAGAACATCCAGAAATCTGAGTTAGCAAGACCAACCTGTCCGTCTCAATTTTTACCCTTCTGGCTGGGGTCAGGGTTCAGGGTTCAGGTGTGAGCACTACACCATATTGTTGCTATGGGAATCATGTTGCTATGGAGATCTTTGTTGATGTTTTGATGTGTGGACATGCCTGATGCACTTTGAATAGCAAAGTCTTATAACTGTATAAAGACATCCTAAAGGAGTACCTCATCTCTTTTGGAAGCTTTGGCCTCTGTTGTGGTTGGCCAAGCTACTTTTACTTTATTTGACATATAGCCTGCTATAAGTGTACAGGACTTTGTCTTTGTGGCATTATTGCAGAGATATAAATAACTGCACATCCTGACACAACACTGATGGATCAGAAATATTACCATCATCTCTCTCAGGTGTTGGATATCACCATACTGTGGTGCTTAAAAGCCCTGGCTGTAAGGGAGCCTGAATCTAATATGTGGACCCTATTTACGATTAGTGAGTAGAGCAATCAAAAAAACATTTAAAATGTCTGTATTAATATCAAGCCCGTCCTCAATTGCCTATATACATGACTTTCGCCATCTACAGTAGATGCTGGCTTTAAGAAATGGGCCAGATATGGCCTGACCTTTGTCCACCAACTTTTTTATGATGGTCAAATATTAGACTGTGGATAAATATGCCATTCCCACAACAGACTTTTATAGACACCTGCAGCTTAGATATTTCCTCCAAAACAATAGTGACTGGAAAACTATCCAAACTCCCAACACTTAGAAAAGTATCTGATTCACTGTCAGACAAATCAAAAGAATTTCATCTGTTTACCTCAACCTATTTCACTGGATGAATATAATTCATTCAATCTAAAAACTAAGTGGGGGATGGAAACTCAGGAGGCCATTTTGGAGAGGGAGAGGAGGGCTGAGACACATAATGTAACCAACTCAAATTCAGAAAAACATAATCAGATATTTCAGGACACCAACACTCACTGCCAACTCAGGCACCACTGATAGTAGAGCCTGTTGGAGATTTTGTGGAGGGAAGGACGGCAGAACCACCATATATTGAGGACATGCCCATAAAGATTTCTGGGACAGTGTATTCAGAGAAGGGGTCGCGTTAACCGAATATTTTCCGTCATTGACTGAATTTTTGTAACAATGACGGAAAAATCTGAAGGCCATCTGTCATTTTGACAGATTACACTGAGGGCGATCTACCCTAACGTTAAGTAATTCACACGCAACACTGTCTGCAACACATCTGCTTCGTGTGTGTTGACATGAAAAGTGACCGTACAGTTGGTGTCTCTGTTCATCTTTTCTCTCTTACTAGTGCAGTGCCCGTTCGCCCCGCTGCTGCACAGAGCGCTGTTCGCTTGTTTATTCAAAGTTTATTAATATTGAACGTGTCGCGTGTCCAAATTGCACCAAATCCGACACTGCACGTCCTTGGGTCCCCAGCAATACACCCGCCAAATGTGAAGTAGATCGGACAAACGGTTCTCGAGATATGCGAAGGACAGACAGACAGAGATTCCTTGCTTTATAGTATGATGATGATGATAAATGCATAATCTAAGTTTGTTCTTCTGTAGCTGTATTAAATGTTATTGTGATCGATTGTTTTTGAAAATTAAATGCTATTAAATAGGCTATGTCTCATTATCATTAAAAAAATGAAAATGAAAATGACGGGTAATAATAGATTATGACGGAATTTTTACGACCCTGTCCATCAAAATGACGGACAACGAGAAAGTCTAATGCAATCACTGATTCAGAGATGTTGACCCAATCTTTGACATTGTAATCCCACAAGATTTTAAAACTGACATTCTTGGTGTGATACCAGAGTGTCTCAACAGCAGAAAAGAGATGTATATGTTGCAAATACGTCTTGTAGCAGGTACAACAGTTATTACCCTAAAATGGCTTCAATCTGAACCCCAACATGGTCCAAACTGAAAGAAGCACAAGAAATTGAAAAACTGACTCACTGGTTAAAGTTTATCTCTAAATGGCTCCAATAGACAACAGGATCCTCGCTAACCTGTAAAAATATTATTATTCATGACTTACAACTAGATGTAAAACCCTACTAGACTCAACACCATGTCAGCTGTTCCCACCCCATCTGTGTTTGCTTGACCTTGTGTTTTGTTTTTTCCTTTTGTGGACTTCACTTGTTTGAAATCTCAGTCTGTTTTGCTCTTGTCTATTTATTAGCCTTGCTTTTTGGTTTTACATCTTACTTTTTCCTTATTTTGATAAAGATGTTTCTTAATGTGAAAACATGGTCTGTTTTACGGCTTCTTGATCTTTAAACATTGTCACAAAAAAAAGTGATAAAAATAAAAGCCCAGGCTGAGCCACTGATGCAATTACAGGATTCAGAATATGAAGTAAACTTATGTAAGATAACTTTTCCTAATCAGGTGATGAAAACACTGTGGCTCATGTTAATGGATGTAATAATTATACATTTACACTATCCCAAATATTTACATGTTATAATTTTGTCAGAGCACTATAAAGACTACATTTCCCACGAGGAGTTGCCCCCAACACCCCCCCCAGCCTTTCCCACAAGGAGTTGCCCCCCCCACACACACACACACCACCTCCTCTTCTCTCCTGTCTCCTCAGTTTTGGGTTCTTGAAGTTAATGGTGAGTGAAACAGACAACAAGCAGAAGCTGTTTGATCCAAACACCAGACTTCAACCTCAACGGCTGACACCGAGCTTGGTAATATGAGACCCAGCATAAACACACACACACACACACACACACACACAGAACAGCAGTGCACCTGGACAGTCACCTGTACCTGTCTTGATGTAAACAGTGGTGGTGAAGGAAGTCAGTGCTGGTCTGTGAGCTTCTACCATCCAGAGAACAGAAAACATGCTGCAACCATCCAAAGTTAACAAGTCAAAACTCAACTAACGTGCTGAAGACAATTAAACTTTGCCTCAAAAGACTTTGAGGTAAAGTTGAAGTTGGAGGAGGAGGAGATAACAACAGGAGAAGAGTGGGAGCTGAAGATGTAGTAAGGGAAAAGGGAGGAGCAGAGAGAGAAGTGGAAAGGAAAACAGGTAGAAAGGGTGGAGAAGAGGAGGTGGTTAGGAAGAGGAGGAATGACAGGAAGAGAGGATGAGAGGAAAAGGAGAGAAGGGAGGAAGGGAAGAGAAATTATGTGAAGAGAGGAGGAGGGTGAGGAAGAGGAGGAGAGATGAAAGGAAGAGAGGAGAGGAAGAGGAGAGATGAGGGGAGGTGAAGAGTTATGGACACCAGCTGGTTTCTTTTCCTAGAAGATCGCTAAAATCACTCCAACACAAAACCTCCAGCACACTCCTCCTCTCTCCCTTCATCTACTATCCTTTCCTCCTCTCTCCCTTCATCTACAAACCTCTCCTCCTGCTGCTAAAATCACTCCAAACCCTTACAAACCCTCTCCACTCCTGCTCTAACCTCTCTGTTCCTCACACAGCAGCCGAGTGTCTGACTGAGCTCCATTATGAAGCTGGAAGGAGGAATATTTAGTTTTGAAGGCAGAGGGCTGAAAACACACATTTTCTCTTTTTTTCCTTCTCAATCTTTTGTTCAGAACAGCAAATCAATAACACTTTCTAACCCTTCATCCCCTATCTCTCTCTTTCTTTCACTGTCTCTCTCTGTCTCTCTGTCTCTCTCTCTGTCTCTCTCTCTCTGTGTCTCCCTGTCTCTCTCTTTGTCTCTCTCTCTCTGTCTCTTTCTCTGTCTCTCTGTGTCTTTCTGTCTCTCTCTCTGTCCTCTCTCTCTCCCTCTCTCTCTGTCTCTTTCTGTCTCTCTGTCTCCTTCTCTGTCTCTCTCTGTCTCTCTCTGTCTCTCTTTCTTTCGCTGTCTCTCTCTGTGTCTCTCTGTCTGTGTTTCGCTGTCTCTCTCTGTGTCTCTCTGTCTGTGTCTCTCTCTCTCTGTGTTTCTCTGTCTCTGTGTCTCTCTGTCTCTCTCTCTGTCCTCTCTCTCTCCCTCTCTCTCTCTCTGTCTCTTTCTGTCTGTCTGTCTCTCTCTGTATCTCTCTCTCTCTCTCTGTCTCTGTCTCTCTCTGTATCTCTCTCTCTCTCTCTTCTCTGTCTCTTTCAGCAGAGGCAGAAGCTGATGCTGTCAGTGTTTTGCTGCCACCTAGTGTCTGTTCAGGAACGCTGCACTCCACAGGACAATAAAGAGACTAAACCATATTGTGGACAACTTGGCAGATACAAACAAGCAGTGTCTTGATTCTGGTCACCAGTGCAGCTTTAAATTTTATAAAGAAGGCCTTGCTACTTTTATGCAGGGAAAACAAATATGCAGTCTCTCACTACTACTCTCTAGGTCTCTCTTGAGAATGAGACCCCATGTCTCAATGAGATTACCTGTCTAAATAAAGGTTTAATAATAATAATAATAATAATAAGAGGGTGCATTCCATTTGGTCAAAATGCGTCTCCTCCTCCCTTCTCGCGGCCTCATCTCCTCGCTGACTCGGCATCCAAAAATGAGCCGCCATCATTAAGGATGTTCCAATTGGTTAAAAGACGCATGAAGGATCCTTCACGTCTCCTTGCCTCCAGCCTCCAATAAGGCGTGGTGGATACTCAGGTGTATCCTCGATGCGGAAACAATGAGTGAAGTCAATTAACCATTGGCACGTGCAGATATAAGCCCACCTCCATACCATCAGAAAACGTGCTGACATTGGCAGAAAAAAATCCACAGGTGTAAGTAGCCCCAACTTGTTATATATTCTTCAAACAGAAATAACCTAGGTTTTAAATGTTAGCTGAACATTTGTTAATTAAGGGTTAAGTTAAATGTTCATATACTGACAGATCTGTTGTAGTTGTAGGATGTCAAACTTTTCCCAAATAGGCATCAGTAAATGAGCTTAAGGCTTGAATGTGATTATAGGGACAGGAGGAGACACACCAGCTGATCCTCCAGCGCATAGAGAGGGTGAGTGGGGGCAAGTAATGTGAATGTTATATGGAGTTATTTTATAGGATTTATCATTAATATGAATGACATTCCATACTGTAATAAGCCTGAATGAAATCCGTTCATTAGGACATAGACATAGCCTATAAATGGACACATGCGACTCTTTTACTATGCGCGTCTCTTTCTAATAGGACCTCAAGTCAGCAGCGCCAGGCACTGGGACTGAGGATGGGGAGCAAATGGCTGTGGCCTGGCCCTGGTTCTCCCTCATGCATGAGGCTACTGGCGGGAGGCCGTTGGCGCTCCCTCTTGCTTTAATAGACTCATGTATGGAGGACCAGCAGCCGGAGTCAGCCGCTGTGCACTCCCCATCCAGCCCCGATCCCAGTCCCCCTGGTGAGCAACCAGGGCCATCAGATGCTGCTGCCCACTCCCATGTGTGACCTCCATGGCTTCCTCGGGTCCCCCGGCAGCCAAGAGGCAAAGAGGAGAGGGAGCGCTGCTGAGGTTTCTCTGGGAAGAGGCAGCCAAGGACGCATGGGCTGAGCAGCAGACGGAATGATTTTTAACTATTAGAGAGAATGGCAGACAAGATATGACCCCCCCCTCCTTTTTTTTTTTTTTAATTGTTATTAAAAAAAACAAAAATGCTAATTTCTCTGACTTTTAGGCGTAGCCTACCTCTGTTTCCATTCTCACCATATATTATAAATATAACCCAGTACACACTCCTGCCTTACCAAACAGGAGTGTGCACTGATGGGTAGAACCATGCTGGAGAGCCCCTCAGATCACAGAGGCACGCAAGCCCCCACGCCACGTCAAGGCAGAGTCCGTGTGGGGGGAAAATGATTATTCTTTTTTTAAAAACAAAAGAAAAAACAATGTGCTGCCTCTTCTTCTGGAGGACTTATGCAAAAAACAAACAGGAGGAAAAAAAATGTGCTGCCTCTTCTTCTGGAGGACTTATGCAAAGAATAAACAACAAGACATACTGAATCATTCAATAACAGTAAAACCACTAGCAGCAGTCTCAGACTAACAGACAGTGCAACAGTGCCATCAAGTGACGACATTAGAAAACAGCAAGACATGTTGAATCATTCAATCAACAAGGATAAATAAACTTGATAAAGACACAGAAGAAAGTAGATAAATAAATTGCAATGAAATGAGTCATTGTCTTTATCATAAGGGTACCAAAAATAATATCTTTGAGGGACATGGAAAAGTCTTGCCTAATATTTACTATGAAGGTTAAACTATTGCAATTGTTCCCACTGTGGAAGTTTTGAGGTATGAAATGATGTCTGAATGCCCATGCTAACAAAACTTGTTTATGGAGATTAGAAAGGTTATTAATTAGGAAGCTGACCTTGTAATTGTATAGTAAGACATTTCAGACCACCAATGACAATGTATACGACGTCCCTTGTTATTTTTGTATTAATTTTATACTGTGAAGTTGCTGTATATTTACAGCAACTTTTATAATGAAAAACTGTCTGGAACATGTATACTTCATGTATTGAATGAATTGAATGAACTCAATAAAGTTGGCACTATCCACCCTTCGTAGACTCTTTAGTCTGGCCTCTCACCCAGGGGCTCTCCAGCATGGTTCAACCCACCAGGACACACTCCTGCCTTAACAGGAGTGTGCACTGATGGGTAGAACCATGCTGGAGAGTCCCTGGGATCACAGAGGCACGCAAGCCTCCACGCCACGTCAAGGCAGAGTCTGTGTGGAGGTTTTTTTTTTTTAATGAACAGTCAACAATGAACTGTTTCTTACAAACAACTCTTTTTTTGTACAATGAACTTTTTTTACAAACATTGAACTATGAACTCTTCTTTTTAACACACAATGAACTGAAGTATTTACAAAAGTCAACTATGAACTGCTTCTTACGAACAATGAACTATAAACTCTTTTTTGTACAAACAATGCACTATGAACTCTTTTTTTTAACAAACAATGAACTATGAACTCTTTTTTTTTACACACAATGAACTGTGAACTATTTACAAAAGCATGAACTATTTACAAAATGTGCAAGTCTGTTGTATGGGGTGTTTTTCATTTCTTAACCCGTGAGAGACTTTTCCCCCCTGATTAGTCTCTGTCTTTTCAGTTTGAAAGCACCGTAGTTTCTTGTTGGGGTTCTGTTTTCCAGACATTTTTTCACATACTTATTGTATGCAACTTTTGTGGGTGTTTCTCTGTCTGTCTTCACCCAACTCAACTCCAACTCTGTCCAGCGTTTGGAGGAGTTTGCTGGCAGGCACATTGCAGTGGATATGACCGGTGGCTTGATGCCATCCTGGTCATCAACAGCCTGGACGTCTTCATCAGGCTGGACGACCTCTTCCTCAGTCTCCTTCGGTGGCGGTCTCAAGCTTAGAAAGCGGGCACTCTGCTGCTGTACACGGAAGGGGATGGACTCGTGGAGCTTCCAGATGACAATGTTGTACATCTTGGGTAAGGTAAACTTACCCAAGATCTGTAGCTTCTGCAGCTGTCCCTGGCTCATGACCGGGCTGATGTCCTGCAGGAGCTGTTTCAGGTGGCCAAAGTCTACAAAGTCCCCATTCATCAGCATGGCAACGCTACTGATGCATGTCAGCACACTTAGAAGTATGTGCCCCTTCAGCCCCGGCGGCAGGTGAGCCAACACCTTCTCCATCCACGCCATGCCGTGGTCTCTGTACTTTTCCAGGCTCCTGGAGTATGAGAGAGACCGCCTCTCTATCTCCGTGCAAACTTCCAGGGTCTTGGTGGCAATGTTGGAGAGGGGAGAAGGTGCGTGTTCCTCCAGGTGGACCTGTACAAAGTCTCTGAAGTTCCACCAGATCTTCCTTCCGCCTCTGATGTCCCTGAACTTCACCGCAGGGAAGAAAATGACCTTCTCCGCAAGGAAGCCCTGCAGCAGACAATCCTCGACATCCTTTCCGGCTGCCGTCACCAGTATGCGAGCCCTGTGAAAGGTGTTGGGGACTGGGAAGCTGTTCTTTGTAGCGAGGTCCTTGCAGAGGGTTTCCAGGTACAGTGCACCGACCAGCCGGCCAGGTGGTGAGGTGGAGCAGAGAGAGGAAATGGGGATGCTTTCATTCCTCCTGTACAGGTCCCCTAGGAGGACCCGGATCAGGGCTGCGCCAGTGACAGCTGGTCCTGCCTCCAGTGTCTGGCAGAGAGGCCAGAGGCGCTGTATGCGGAGTTTCTGCAGTTCATCTCTGGTCCAGTGATGGAGTGGGGGAGGCGTTTCCCCGGAGCTTGCGCTGGAGTGCGGTGCCAGGCCAAGGAAGCCTCTTTGGTGAGTGAGGCTTCTGTCGCTCACTGTGCTGGTGCCTAGGCTGGCACTAAGCACAAAGTCCAGCGGTGACAGAGGGTGGCCGTAGAAAAGCTCCTCCAGTGCCAGCTCGCACTGGAAAGCCTTCCACGCCTCGTCATAACGGCCCACTCCTTCGCTGGACCTGTAGACATCGGTGAGAGTGTCTATTAAGCAGCCCAGCACGCTGCGGAGGGTCGACAGCAGGCCGCCACCATCGCTGGTGTCCTTAAAAGGGACCAGCAGGGCATGCTCCTTTAGGAGGCTGTGCAGGGCCTCCAGGTCAAAGTGGGCCGAAGGGTCGAAGTAACAGGGAATGTCCTTGTCAAATCTGAGCACCTGCTCAATCCTGCAGCCCAGCTGACAGAGCAGCCTCTCCTTGAGGTCCCTCATGTGCCCCAAGTAGGTCCCTGCCCTGGAGAGGAGGGCAGTCTGAAAGTTTGGGTGTGACAACCCACAGGTCACGATGGCCCCACTGACCGGATGCTTATATGGCATCTTCACGTGCGCGTGTGGGGAGTTCATGTAGAGCTGGAGGAAAGTCAGCGTGCCCTCATGCCCGAGGACACCCAGCAAGGCTTCGCTGACATCCATGGGGTTGTTGTCCAGATTGCTCTGGAAGTTGGTGGCCTCGTGCATCCCCAGGGTTGAAAACAACGTGCCCCTGACTCCCACCAGATCTTGCAACCCATACCTGGAAAAAAGGATGTGGGTGTCAGGCTCATCTGCCACAAAGGTGCAGGCCAGGTGGAGAGACACTGCCCTGACGCTAGTGGGATCAAGCAGTTCCAAAAGATCCATGCTATCTGGATCTTTCTGTCCAAACTGATTGAGGAAAATCCCCACCTTCATCATGTGGCAGGTGTTGGCGTCCTCGACCGCCTTGTCAACCAAGGAGAGGATGAAGGGCAGGTCCATGCGCAACACGTGGAAGTTGGACGTGTCCCGACGCCCCTGCTTTTGCACGGTGGGCCTACACATGTCTCTTTTGGGCAGGCTGCCGAGCAACTGCCTGAATTTGTCGGTGACGGCGTTGAGCAACTCTGTTGCCATGATGGCGTAGAGGTCCTTTTTCATCAGCCTCGGGTCTGGCTTCTTGCTGTCTGCTGGGAGCACGGTCAGCAACAGGTAATAGCCACCATCGACATATCCCAGTGTGTGGCCCACTGCATTTTTCAGTGCAGTGATGCCATCTGCACTGTATCCCTTGAGGTCCACGTGTTTTTTCAGCAGGTGATAATGTGGCTTCAGTAGGCGGGCTTGGAACCGCGGGAGGAGGAGGTTATGGAGCCCACCTTGCAGCCCCATGAGCTTGTCAAACTCCACCACAAGCCCATCCACATCAAAGGAGAATTTGAGTTGACTGCTGGGGGAAGACACGGTGGTGGCATGTATTCCCACATGCAAGTCAGCATGCATGAACTCCTTGGCATCGCTGTGTCCCTCAAACGCATGGAGAACGCTGTCATTGTTCTGGATGCCCACCTCCAAAAGTTCGTTAGGCATCGTGTGTAGCGGCAAAAAAAGTACAGGCAAGTGAAAAAGAAGGCAAGTATGGCTGTAAGGTCCTGTCTTTTCAAGTTGGAGCTTGGAAATGAAGGTGGGGGAGGGACTGCTTTATTTATATAGGGTGTGGGTGGAGCCAAAAATAAACATGGAAGGTGAAAGGTTTTTCTTGAATAACTTTTTTTCTGAAGGTCCTAGAGACCTGGGACCAAGGTGCATGTATAGGATGTCGGGCAGGGCCGACACGCCAGTCTTGGCCCCGAGTCTCTACGAGCTTTGGTTCGGGAGATACCGCTTTTGCACCAATATGGGTTATGAACAGGGATGTTAACCAGCATGATGCCGGCATCATCCTCTTATAACGGCCGAACCGTAAGTGGTACAGCCAGGAAATTCGGTGTGCGTGCTGGTCTCTTCTCACTGCGCCTGTGTGTTAGGTTTGGCAGCCCTAGCTTCTTCCTTTGGTATAGCTGCCATAGACTCCCCATTCAAAAATGGAGGCTAAATTTGACAAAGTGCCCACTTCAGGATGATTCATTGTCGAATAACTTTTTTTCTGAAGGTCGGAGAGACCTGGCACCAAGGTGCATGTATAGGATGTCGGGCAAGCCCGACACGCCAGTCTTGGCCCCGAGTCTCTACGAGCTTCGGTTCGGGAGATACCGCTTTTGCACCAATAGTGGTGCGTGCCTCCAAGGTTCGCAAGAATCCAACGTCCCAGCCAAATTGAATAACTTTTGATAGGAAGGTCATACAAAGGTGGGAGTTGGTGCGTTGGGCTCGTCTGGTTATTGCGGCCACTCTTGATGTGGGTTGGGCGGGGCTTATTAGGGCTAGGTTGGGTTTAGGTTACAGGTAAGGGGATGATAGGGGATGAAAACCACTCTGGGAAGACCCTTTCTTGAATAACTTTTTTTGTGAAGGTCGTAGAGACTCGCAATCAAGTTCCTTGAATAGGTTTAGGGGGACGACCTTTCCAACGGTACCAACCGCGTCTCAGGGTTAGGTTAGGGTTAGGGTTAGGGTTAGGGTTAGGGTTAGAGGGTTAGGGTTAGGGTTAGGGTTAGGGATGAAAACTGAAACCAGTACGGTACTGATGTTGATAAAGTTGAATAACTTTCTTTCTGAAGGTCGTAGAGACTCGAAACCAAGTTCCGTGAATAGGTTTGTGGGGACGACCTTTCCAACGGTACCACCCCCGACTTCCTACGACCACCGGAAGTGGTAGCTGCCATAGACTTCCATGCAAAAACTATGTTAAAATTTGCCTAAGTGCTACGTCCGAAACGTTTTTCCAAAAAGTGTCTAGGAGTACGTTTCGGACCATTTGGAGTCGATTGGACCCTACTTGTAGTGAATTTTTTTTACATGTGCTAGGGTGACCAAAGTTGGTGGGCGTGTCCAGGGGGTGCCCCTGAGTCCATAGGTGCCGGTCCCATGTGCCTAGCACTTTCCTATCGCGAGATATGAAAGTTTGAAAAAACCACTCTCCAAACGACCTTTCTTGCATAACTTTTTTTGTGAAGGTCATAGAGACCCGGAACCAAGGTCATTGAATAGGTTTTCGGGGACGACCTTTCCAACGGTACCACCCGCGTCTTTCTACGACAACAGGAAAGGGTAGCTGCCATAGACAACCCATTCAAAGAAGTTCCAAGATTGGAGCAAAAGTCAGGTCCAAATTGTGCAGTTCCATATTGGAATTTGGGACTCTCCCATTAGGGTTAGGGTTAGGGTCAGGGTCAGGGTCAGGGTCAGGGTTAGGGTTAGGGTTTTGGGTTAGGGTTAGGGTTAGGGTTAGGGTTAGGGTTAGGGTTAGGGTTAGGGTTAGTTAGGGTTAGGTAATGGGATGAAAACTGAAACCAGTAGGGTACTGATGTTGATAAAGTTGAATAACTTTCTTTCTGAAGGTCGTAGAGACTCGAAACCAAGTTCCGTGAATAGGTTTTCGGGGACGACCTTTCCAACGGTACCACCCCCGACTTCCTACGACCACCGGAAGTGGTAGCTGCCATAGACTTCCATGCAAAAACGATGTGAAAATTTGCCTAAGTGCCACGTCCGAAACGTTTTCCCAAAAAGTGTCTAGGAGCACGTTTCGGACCATTTGGAGTCGATTGGACCCTACTTGTAGTGAATTTTTTTTACATGTGCTAGGGTGACCAAAGTTGGTGGGCGTGTTCAGGGGGT
Organism: Centroberyx gerrardi; assembly: GCF_048128805.1. NCBI lineage: Eukaryota > Metazoa > Chordata > Actinopteri > Beryciformes > Berycidae > Centroberyx > Centroberyx gerrardi. The sequence continues at coordinate 315,644 of NW_027605193.1, forward strand.
CCCCCTGAGTCCATAGGTGCCGGTCCCATGTGACTAGCCTATTCCTATCGCGAGATATAAAGGTTTGAAAAAACCACTGTCCAAACGACCTTTCTGTCATAACTTTTTTTGTGAAGGTCATAGAGACCCGGAACCAAGGTCCTTGAATAGGTTTTCGGGGACGACCTTTCCAACGGTACCACCCGCGTCTTTCTACGACAACAGGAAAGGGTAGCTGCCATAGACACCCCATTCAAAGAAGTTCCAAGATTGGAGCAAAAGTCAGGTCCAAATTGTGCAGTTCCATATTGGAATTTGGGACTCTCCCATTGGAAGTCTGTATTTGGAAGGCTTATACTTAGACTTAGACTAAGGTCAGACTTAGACTTAGACTTAGACTTAGTCTTAGACTTAGACTAGGGTTAGACTTAGTCTTAGACTTAGGGTTAGAGGTTAGGGTTAGAGTTAGACTTAGACTAAGGTTAGACTTAGACTTAGACTTAGACTTAGACTTAGACTTAGACTTAGACTTAGACTAAGGGTTAGGGTTAGGGTTAGGGTTAGGGTTAGGTTAGGGTTAGGGTTAGGGTTAGGGTTAGGGTTAGGGTTTAGGGTTAGGGTTTAGGGTTAGGGTTAGGGTTAGGGTTAGGGTTAGGTTAGGTTAGGGTTAGGGTTAGGGTTAGGGTTAGGGTTAGGGTTAGGTTAGGGTTAGGGTTAGGGTTAGGGTTAGGGTTAGGGTTAGGGTTAGGGTTAGGGTTAGGGTTAGGGTTAGGGTTAGGGTTAGGGTTAGGGTTAGGGTTAGGGTTAGGGTTAGGGTTAGGGTTAGGGTTAGGGTTAGGGTTAGGTTAGGGTTAGGGTTAGGGTTAGGGTTAGGGTTAGGGTTAGGGTTAGGGTTAGGGTTAGGGTTAGGGTTTGGGTTAGGGTTAGGGTTAGGGTTTGGGTTAGGGGTTAGGGTTAGGGTTAGGGTTAGGGTTAGGGTTAGGGTTAGGGTTAGGGTTAGGGTTAGGGTTAGGGTTAGGGTTAGGGTTAGGGTTAGGGTTAGGGTTAGGGTTAGGGTTAGGGTTAGGGTTAGGGTTAGGGTTAGGGTTAGGGTTAGGGTTAGGGTTAGGGTTAGGGTTAGGGTTAGGGTTAGGGTTAGGGTTAGGGTTAGGGTTAGGGTTAGGTTAGGGTTAGGGTTAGGGTTAGGGTTAGGGTTAGGGTTTAGGGTTAGGGTTAGGTTAGGGTTAGGGTTAGGGTTAGGGTTAGGGTTAGGGTTAGGTTAGGGTTAGGTTAGGGTTAGGGTTAGGGTTAGGGTTAGGTTAGGGTTAGGGTTAGGGTTAGGGTTAGGGTTAGGGTTAGGGTTAGGGTTAGGGTTAGGTTAGGGTTAGGGTTAGGGTTAGGGTTAGGTTAGGGTTAGGGTTAGGGTTAGGGTTAGGGTTAGGGTTAGGGTTAGGGTTAGGGTTAGGGTTAGGGTTAGGGTTAGGGTTAGGGTTAGGGTTAGGGTTAGGGTTAGGGTTAGGGTTAGGGTTAGGGTTAGGGTTAGGGTTAGGGTTAGGGTTAGGGTTAGGGTTAGGGTTAGGGTTAGGGTTAGGGTTAGGGTTAGGGTTAGGGTTAGGGTTAGGGTTAGGGTTAGGGTTAGGGTTAGGGTTAGGGTTAGGGTTAGGGTTAGGGTTAGGGTTAGGGTTAGGGTTAGGGTTAGGGTTAGGGTTAGGGTTAGGGTTAGGGTTAGGGTTAGGGTTAGGGTTAGGGTTAGGGTTAGGGTTAGGGTTAGGGTTAGGGTTAGGGTTAGGGTTAGGGTTAGGGTTAGGGTTAGGGTTAGGGTTAGGGTTAGGGTTAGGGTTTAGGGTTTAGGGTTAGGGTTAGGGTTAGGGTTAGGGTTAGGGTTAGGGTTAGGGTTAGGGTTAGGGTTAGGGTTAGGGTTAGGGTTAGGGTTAGGGTTAGGGTTAGGGTTAGGGTTAGGGTTAGGGTTAGGGTTAGGGTTAGGGTTAGGGTTAGGGTTAGGGTTAGGGTTAGGGTTAGGGTTAGGGTTAGGGTTAGGGTTAGGGTTAGGGTTAGGGTTAGGGTTAGGGTTAGGGTTAGGGTTAGGGTTAGGGTTAGGGTTAGGGTTAGGGTTAGGGTTAGGGTTAGGGTTAGGGTTAGGGTTAGGGTTAGGGTTAGGGTTAGGGTTAGGGTTAGGGTTAGGGTTAGGGTTAGGGTTAGGGTTAGGGTTAGGGTTAGGGTTAGGGTTAGGGTTAGGGTTAGGGTTAGGGTTAGGGTTAGGGTTAGGGTTAGGGTTAGGGTTAGGGTTAGGGTTAGGGTTAGGGTTAGGGTTAGGGTTAGGGTTAGGGTTAGGGTTAGGGTTAGGGTTAGGGTTAGGGTTAGGGTTAGGGTTAGGGTTAGGGTTAGGGTTAGGGTTAGGGTTAGGGTTAGGGTTAGGGTTAGGGTTAGGGTTAGGGTTAGGGTTAGGGTTAGGGTTAGGGTTAGGGTTAGGGTTAGGGTTAGGGTTAGGGTTAGGGTTAGGGTTAGGGTTAGGGTTAGGTTAGGGTTAGGGTTAGGGTTAGGGTTAGGGTTAGGGTTAGGGTTAGGGTTAGGGTTAGGGTTAGGGTTAGGGTTAGGGTTAGGGTTAGGGTTAGGGTTAGGGTTAGGGTTAGGGTTAGGGTTAGGGTTAGGGTTAGGGTTAGGGTTAGGGTTAGGGTTAGGGTTAGGGTTAGGGTTAGGGTTAGGGTTAGGGTTAGGGTTAGGGTTAGGGTTAGGGTTAGGGTTAGGGTTAGGGTTAGGGTTAGGGTTAGGGTTAGGGTTAGGGTTAGGGTTAGGGTTAGGGTTAGGGTTAGGGTTAGGGTTAGGGTTAGGGTTAGGGTTAGGGTTAGGGTTAGGGTTAGGGTTAGGGTTAGGGTTAGGGTTAGGGTTAGGGTTAGGGTTAGGGTTAGGGTTAGGGTTAGGGTTAGGGTTAGGGTTAGGGTTAGGGTTAGGGTTAGGGTTAGGGTTAGGGTTAGGGTTAGGGTTAGGGTTAGGGTTAGGGTTAGGGTTAGGGTTAGGGTTAGGGTTAGGGTTAGGGTTAGGGTTAGGGTTAGGGTTAGGGTTAGGGTTAGGGTTAGGGTTAGGGTTAGGGTTAGGGTTAGGGTTAGGGTTAGGGTTAGGGTTAGGGTTAGGGTTAGGGTTAGGGTTAGGGTTAGGGTTAGGGTTAGGGTTAGGGTTAGGGTTAGGGTTAGGGTTAGGGTTAGGGTTAGGGTTAGGGTTAGGGTTAGGGTTAGGGTTAGGGTTAGGGTTAGGGTTAGGGTTAGGGTTAGGGTTAGGGTTAGGGTTAGGGTTAGGGTTAGGGTTAGGGTTAGGGTTAGGGTTAGGGTTAGGGTTAGGGTTAGGGTTAGGGTTAGGGTTAGGGTTAGGGTTAGGGTTAGGGTTAGGGTTAGGGTTAGGGTTAGGGTTAGGGTTAGGGTTAGGGTTAGGGTTAGGGTTAGGGTTAGGGTTAGGGTTAGGGTTAGGGTTAGGGTTAGGGTTAGGGTTAGGGTTAGGTTAGGGTTAGGGTTAGGGTTAGGGTTAGGGTTAGGGTTAGGGTTAGGGTTAGGGTTAGGGTTAGGGTTAGGGTTAGGGTTAGGGTTAGGGTTAGGGTTAGGGTTAGGGTTAGGGTTAGGGTTAGGGTTAGGGTTAGGGTTAGGGTTAGGGTTAGGGTTAGGGTTAGGGTTAGGGTTAGGGTTAGGGTTAGGGTTAGGGTTAGGGTTAGGGTTAGGGTTAGGGTTAGGGTTAGGGTTAGGGTTAGGGTTAGGGTTAGGGTTAGGGTTAGGGTTAGGGTTAGGGTTAGGGTTAGGGTTAGGGTTAGGGTTAGGGTTAGGGTTAGGGTTAGGGTTAGGGTTAGGGTTAGGGTTAGGGTTAGGGTTAGGGTTAGGGTTAGGGTTAGGGTTAGGGTTAGGGTTAGGGTTAGGGTTAGGGTTAGGGTTAGGGTTAGGGTTAGGGTTAGGGTTAGGGTTAGGGTTAGGGTTAGGGTTAGGGTTAGGGTTAGGGTTAGGGTTAGGGTTAGGGTTAGGGTTAGGGTTAGGGTTAGGGTTAGGGTTAGGGTTAGGGTTAGGGTTAGGGTTAGGGTTAGGGTTAGGGTTAGGGTTAGGGTTAGGGTTAGGGTTAGGGTTAGGGTTAGGGTTAGGTTAGGGTTAGGGTTAGGGTTAGGGTTAGGGTTAGGGTTAGGGTTAGGGTTAGGGTTAGGGTTAGGGTTAGGGTTAGGGTTAGGGTTAGGGTTAGGGTTAGGGTTAGGGTTAGGGTTAGGGTTAGGGTTAGGGTTAGGGTTAGGGTTAGGGTTAGGGTTAGGGTTAGGGTTAGGGTTAGGGTTAGGGTTAGGGTTAGGGTTAGGGTTAGGGTTAGGGTTAGGGTTAGGGTTAGGGTTAGGGTTAGGGTTAGGGTTAGGGTTAGGGTTAGGGTTAGGGTTAGGGTTAGGGTTAGGGTTAGGGTTAGGGTTAGGGTTAGGGTTAGGGTTAGGGTTAGGGTTAGGGTTAGGGTTAGGGTTAGGGTTAGGGTTAGGGTTAGGGTTAGGGTTAGGGTTAGGGTTAGGG